>NC_044907.1:69168400-69425186 GCF_001633185.2 Quercus lobata | reverse complement strand
CTTTTGCACACATAAAAAAGTAACATTGGGTAGCCCTTTTATGCAGAAAAATCCTTTTTATGCAAAAAATTCTTTTATGCATAAAATTCGTTTATGCAGAAAATTCTTCTATGCAGAAAATCCTTTTATGCAGAAAAATCCCTTTTATGCATAAAATTCATTTATGTGGAAAATCCTTTTATGTAGAAAATTATTTTATGCAGAAAATTTTCCTATTATGCAGAAAATTTTTCTGTTATGCAGAAAAATTTCTATTATGTAGAAAATTTTCTGTTATGCAGAAAAATTGTGCAGAAAGTTTTCTTTTATGCAGAAAAATTAGCTTTCATGCAAAAAAAAAAAAAAAAAAAACTTATTTTAGGTATGAACCCTTTTACAAGACAATGTCCATAGCTGAGTAGTCCTTCTTTCACATGAGATGTTGGTCTCCACAATTGAATGACCTTTTGTATAGATAACAACAGCACTTACAATTAGACAAATTACAACTAAATAAGTTTATATATATATATATATATAGCTAAACAGTTTTGCATACATGAGTAGTAACAGCACCTAGAAGTTTTTTTTTCTTCTTCTATTACAAAAAGAAAGGGGGCAAGAAGTCTTTATAACTAAGGAAGTCTCAAAACATATATTACATCCCAACAAAGTTGTCCACTAGAGAAATGAACTAAAGCATGAGTAGCCTAATCCAATAAGCCACCAAAGGTTTCTGCGGAGGACGAGCCACCGTTGGTGGGTAAGGGTAACATGATGGAATTCTTTTGACTTGTCAAAATGGATAGTTTCACTAACTTTGCTACAATTGCTTTCTCTGACTTTGCTACAATTGCTTTCTCTAAATTTGCAATCTTCACCACAAGTTCAGCCAACTTCATCTCACCATCATGAGTGATGCATGAGGCAGCGGTAGTTTTGAGCCAATCAAGAATGAACTGAAAATAAGTTTAAAAGCTTTTTTTTTTTTTTTTATCCAAAAGAAAGGAAAGCACGAGGAAGCATCCAGCAACAAATCACAGCCATAATGTAAATAAACTCAGCTATGAAATGGAAGTATGTATTATTACTCATGATTACGCATGAGGCTTAGTTGCCTCAAATAGAAGGGTACTAAGTCAAATGAAGCTAGTACAAAACTTACGGCTATATCCAGAAGAGAACATATCTAATGGAAGAAGAATTCTTGTTCAGCAGTATAGCTGAACCATTCAAGGAACTTCCAGCAGTACCCAACCTATCTTCTCCATCTAACAAAGAATGCATTGATGTCCTTGCTTTGGAGTACGATATGAAGCATAATTCAAATCCTTATCTAGTGATACATGCTCTCAATGTCAAACCATGGAAAGACTTATCATGGCATATGGACTCTCCATCGCTGTACTCATGTCGTCGTGCTACTAGACTACCATTAGTTCACTGATATATGGCTGAAGCCATGAACTTTCAAGATAAGTTATTACATCACTATCTTTAAATTTATATTGAGTATATGTTACTCTACTATGCTCATATCATTTAGTACAAATTACTTTAATATTAATCACATTCATCACTCAATTAAAACTATCACGTTAAATGTATATTACTTTATCTTTACCATTATTGCAACCATTGATCAAAAATTGTTATGTGAAACATATTGTTTGTTTCAACCATTGTTATACTTCTTATATCTTGGAATTTGTCTATTTTGTAGGCATAAAATCCCTGATCATAACTCCTTGCAACTAAAATCATCAATATTATCCTAATCACTAAAGGAAATCCTTCTTGTACCAATCGCTGAACCAAGTAGATTGGCGGTCATCCCTTAAAGAAGCTTTGTTGCCATTGAAGCCATGGTAGCCCCACGCATACTTCACTTCACATAGTGATTACATTGACATCTTTGCTTAGGAGTACCACATGATGCTCAGTTTAGATCCTAACTTGGTGATACATGCTCTCAATGTCAAGCCATAGAGAGATTTATCATAACCTATGGACTTTCCACTGCTGTACTCATGTCACTACACTGCTAGACTGCCATAAGTTCACTGATATACGGTTGGAGCCATGAACTTTCAAAGATAAGTCACCACGTCACTATCTTTAAATTTGTATTGAATATATGTTTCTCTACTAGCACTATACCACTTAATACAAATTACTTTAATATTATATCATATACATCATTCAATCCAACCTATCACGTTAAATATATGTTACTTTATCTCAAACATTATTGCAATCATTATACAAAACATATTAGTTATTTCAGTAATCATCATGTTTTTTAAATATTGGGCTTTTATTTTGTAGGCATAAAACCCATAAGAATTTTTCATCCCAATATAGAAGCCCGAATCATCCAAGAAATTCAATGAATCCCTGTCGCTGGAATCACCAATCTTGTTCCAATCAATAAAAGAAAGTTTTTTCTAAATCATCCACTGAGCCAAGTAGATTGGAGGTCATCAAAGAAGTTTTATTATCGCCATCAAAGTTGTGCCATGGCAGAAGGCAAAAATCTCATGAAACCTATCAATGGCAAATGGCTGGAGCTATGTCATACTTAACTCAATAATCATATTTTCTGCAAAATGCTTCGGAAATAGAGAGTAAGCATTATCCTTACTCTAAAACACGAATATCTTACATTTATTTCAAAACTATAAATATTTTAAGATACATTTTTACATAGACATTTGTATTTCAAACTTACTTGCAAGGACAAACCTTTTGCAACTTGACATTTTCAAAATAAATTGTTCAACCTCCATGACTATATTTTGGCTCAATCATATCAATATTTCAATGATCAAAACACTTTTCATGTTTCAAACCTTTACATATTCAAAATTGAAGACAACCTTTATGGTTGGGACTCTTCAAAATAAAATGGTCATGCATTTAGCAAGTGATTTCACAAATAGATATTACCTTTATGACCATGCTTTAATTTTTTAAGCCTAAGAATTGTAATCTTTCGACAATCAAAATATCTTGGCAAAAGAAATTTTTGATTAAAGAAAATATAGCCTATACGTTTGAACCAGCTTCAAGTCATTTCAAGAAAAAAAAAAAAAACAACATATATGATTGAACCAATTTTCAAAACATCACGTATAATACAACATTTACGGCTATATAAGCTTACAACATACTTCACATTACATAGTGACTACGTTACATTACATTACATCACAATATATCACAAAAGTAAATTTTTGAAAAGAAAAAAGATACACCTAAGAAAATATAAGAATCTACTCCAACAAAGCCATTGCCAAAGATCTCTACTAGAGGGGAAACACCGTTGAAAGACACATGATCTCATCCCTCTGATTAAAAGATAAAGTTCAGCCACCATTAACACAGTATTCTCCTCAGATCCGCTATCTCCATCATCACGAATAGTACATGATTCAGTGGCACAATAAATATGATCACAGCTAGAGCAATAGTCCTCTCACAACAACACCGACCTTGCATCCAACCATGAAGCTAGAATGTTTCTTTCCAATATCTCCAAATACCCTTGACGATCAATTTTTTCAAGAGTAATGACAACAAATTTTCCCTGCACCGCCATGAGGTAAGAGACCATAGTTAAATATCCAACAATAATAACAAAAGAGCAAATGAACAGTATCAAGACATAATTCCTTCTAGCAATATTAGCAATTTCATATCATACTTGGAGATTCTTTTATTTTAAGGAACATCGTGGAGATATGGCAGAATCGTGGTTGGAACTCTTCAAAAGTAGTCTCTCCAGCCATAACAGAATCAGTAAGGCTTTTGTCAATTGCCATTATGTCTTCGACGGCAAAACCTGAAGTGAAAATGCATCAGCAGTAAATATTCATGATAAGAAAAAGGGAAGGGGCATAAAGTCTGTATCCGTATCCTCAAATTCATCATCATACTTCCTCGGCTATGTCTTGTTATTATCACCAAGTTGTTGGAACCATAAGGTCAAAGAAATGCAAGGCCATGAATGAAGATGAGAAAGGAAAGAAAGGATGTAAGAAGATAAGGTGTTCTTGAAGAAACCTCTTCCATAGGTTCATAAATCTTCGTCCTACCGGCAATGTTCTTCCCCTAAATTGCTTCATCATGACAGTCGGACCAATGGAACCAATAGTTCGGTTAACAAAAGTAACAGTTTGTTCTAAATAACCATCACCGGAGGGTCTAGATTCATTACGGCTGGAATTCTCACTAGATTAGACTAGGGGGCTTCCACCACAGTGTCTGGATATCTCCTCCATGAACCAAACAACTATTAAATTCAGCTTCTCTAGATTCCAACGACACATCAGATTATGGAATACAATCTTATAGCGGAACAATATCACATCACCAATGATATTGGCTTTATGAAGGAATCAACAAGACACTTTATTATCAATATTTTAGCTTATTCAATTAGGCCAATCAATAATGGGCCCACAAAGACCCATAAAGCGAATGGGGGCTGGCAGAAGCTCTTAATCACTGGATACAAAACATCAGTAGTGGCTAGAGCCCATACAATTTTGTCACTAGAATATCTCTTCGTAGCACCCACTTCAAAGGTGCACTAATTGGATTATCCTTCTCAATTACTATTGAAGGACTTGTATCACCTTGCCAACGGTTCCAATTCCACCAACAACTAAAATCTCTTTATCAACTACAAAAGCAAAAGAAAAAAATCAATCTAGAAGAGTTGAATCAGAAAAGGAGGATGGAAGAAGTTTAGAATGAGATAAAAAGGTTCTTATAGTCTTAGAAAAAAGGAAGAAGCTCTCTCTTTCAAGCTCACCATCTCTCTCTCTCTCTCTTTCAACCCATGCAACATACGCTTATGGACTCATTCAAACTCACATATGGGACCAAAGGTAAGCTGATCACACATATTCTAGGGGCTAAAGGTTGAGGTACAATTTTTTTACTCAAGCCACATGCTCTAATCCTATTTAATCACTTTTATTTATTCACCAAAAATACCAAAATATCACCCATATATTATTTTGGGCCCCCATGAATATTTCTCATTAGCCCACAAATATTTCCTATCTCATTATCTATAATAAGGCCAACATTAAAAAAAAAAAAAACAAAACAAAAAAAAAAAAACTCGCACGTGTGATCCTAATATTTTTCTTTCAAAAAATATAGTATTACTAATAACTTGATCACACGTGACTTGGGGGGCTAAATGTTAGGGTACCTTTTTTTTTTTTTTTTTTTTTACGCCTAATTTTATTTAGGTACCACCTATTTATTTTCAAACACCACTAATAAGTTATTGGGTTTTCCCAAATATTAATCACAAATGTTTCATATCTCATTATCTAAATTGGGTTATGATATAAACTATCACAAATAGCCTCAAAACTCATATTTTATCCAATTTTATTATCTGATTCTATTGAAAGCCCAAGAATACTTATATTTGGCAATATTTAAGAAGCCCATGATTCAAGTCCATGGCAAAACAATTTTATCAATGGAATTCAAATCCATGATCATAGCCCATGATTTAAACATATGGCAATTTATTTATCCAAAACCCAATTCTCGTTGGCAACATCAAAACCCAATTTTCATTGGCAACATCAAGGACCAATTCTCATTGGCAATATCAAAGCCTAATTTTTATTGGCAACATCAAAACCCAATTCTCATTGGAAATAACAAAAGTCTAACTTACGTTAGCACTATTTAAATCCCAATTTTCATTGGCAATATCAAAACCCAATTCTCATTAGCAATATCAAAAGCCCAACTTGCATTGGCACTATTAAAAGCCCAAGCTAACTACTTGGCATTATTCTATCAAAAGCCCAAGGTTATTAAATACTCAGCATAATACTATATCATAATTATTCTTAAACGTATTATTACAATATTACAAGCTCATGGAATTTATGAATTATCTATTCTCAAAACCCATGACAATCATCTTGTAAAAGCCCATGGAAAGTTATGATTGTTAGATCCATCACATATATTTATTGTTATAAACCCATGAAATACATGGACATCATTTGCATCGCGACATCCATAATATACGCCTTCGACACTCATGGTAAACATTCGAGCCCACAAGCTCATCATTTAAGTTATGATGCAATTATTAGAAACCATGAACATTATTGCAACATGGAATTCATCAAAGTAAACAGTATTTACAAAAGTATTTTGAAACTTATCCTATTGTTTCAAACATTACAAGTAATTACTCAAAGGCCCATTGCAAGTATTTATGAAAAACCCAAAATCATTTACTAATAAAATTCATGAGGAATGAAAGCCCATAGCAACATGTGCACACAACCCAGCCCATGTGAGCAAGCCCAAGCAAAAAACACAAGCAGCTAACCAAAAGGCAACTAGAGACTCATACAAGGGAACCAAGCCTTTGAGAATGGACTAAGGGTTGTCCCATCAATTTTCTGCCACCCTCTACCTGACATGAACAGTGCCCAAAGGCGGTCATATTAGCTAAAGTCAAAAGGATGAAGAGACTTCATGATCTTCCTCAAAACTGCACCTCCAACGAAAGGGGAGCTGAAACCAAATTATCCAAACTTCAACAAATTGATGCTATAAATGTTAAAAACAATCGAGACATGATTCATGTACCAAGCCTATGAATCCTAAATGAGAAAATTTGGGAACATGTGGTTTGGAGGGCATAAAGGGATCTCCAGCGGAACCCCCTGAAGTAGACTAGAACTTGACATATGGCTTGGGGTTTTGAAATCTTACTTCTTGGGGGACCAAATCTCAATTTGCAGCATTAGGATTCATTCTTAATACACAATAATTAAGCTCAGCCCCGAAAATCTTGGCACTTAATGCAAAAAGTTCTAAAATCCCATCATTACCCAAAGAAGCAAGACAACCCCTCAAAGTGGATTTTCCTACTTTTGATCAAAATCTCAGGAAAGTTAAACCTTGATTTCGTCACCCTTGATGAGTCATGCATTTTTGGATTCTTGTCAATCAATGCTTCTCTAAAGCTCCATTATAAAAATTTCTGTCATTGACTACACTCTACAGAAATTCAATCCCTATTTGCTTTCTTTAAGCTTCCCCATGCTCTCTTGAGCTCACTGACAACCTTTCTCAACCTACAGTCACCATAACACCAACATTCACCACCTTGCTTACACCTTCCTACTCCAAAAACGTCCCATAACTAACCAAGACAACCACTCCCTCCGAAACCCTTGGTTTGTTTAGTACTTTGCTCGTGGTTTAGCTTTCCTTAAGCTCACCATTCATCATCTTTAGCCTACACTCGTCTAATTTTAGATATTCTCCTCACCCCACTACACAACCACAGCTCAAAAATGTCCTCCAACTAGACACAAATGGCCCATTACTCACAAAAAGCTTCAATCTTAGTGTTAATCCCATCTCACTCACTCAAAGTAGCCCACATTCACCTCATTCATGCCTTATAATTATACACTCACCAAAATCTTAGTTTAATACTTGCTGCAGTGAACTAGGAATCTTTCTCTCCCTTCATTCCATCCTATTTTTCCTCTTTTATTTGTAACTATGGAGCCTTTAATCATTGTTTATTATTATGATGAAGAATATAATGTATTTGTAACAATTGAATTTTTCCCTCACAATTGATGTAATGAAGGCTAAAAGTACTATAAATTCCCTTGACCAAAACACACAAGGACCCCCAGGAACGAACATTTTCCTAAATTTATTTAATCATTGACTGCTGGACTCTAAGTATAATTTTACCATTACCGCTGGAGATAATACAATACCACTAAAGGACTAATTTGAACTATGATTCCATAAAAAGACTAATAATGTATAAACTTACAATACTAAAGTGTTTATTGGGCTTTATTGTTGTCTTCTTGTTAGGGTGCAGCCTCTATCTCTTGCTTGGGCGGACTTACACCACACCGATAGCCTTTGGGCTTTATTTCAAGGGCCCATCATTGAGTTTTGGCTTGGCTATCCCATATTCTATTTGGGAACATCAGAAATTTTCCCCTTAACAAATGTTAATGCTTAAACGATTATGATAAAAGAGAGGAAAGGGGATTAATCTGCTGAACTTGACTCCTTAGTAGATTTAAGTCCAAAAAGGGAACCAATCTCCAATGTGGGCAATCTTATATGGAAATCCTGCCATAGAAATTGCCTACTTTGAAAGAATGGACCTAAATGGCTCAATCCCTAATCTCTTAACTTGCTAGAGAGTAGGCTATTAAGAGGAGAGAATGGGGTAGCTTGTCAGTGCATGTCTTATCACACTTTGACTTTTCTCACTTCATTTCCTACTCTTTTGTTTTTCTTTCTTTTTCTATTTCTCCCTTATTTCTATGCTCCCTACTGTTCTTCCTTGTTTTTTCGTTGTTGTTTACTGTGCATAGCTAAAACCTTTTTATACTATCTACCATGATGAGATTTACCATTTTACGCCTTAACTACTTTTGGCTTGGTGTGGGTGTCCTTCCTAAGCCACCCACTAGTTTGCTGGCTACTTAGCCAACACCACTATCCTGCGCTAGCTGCGCCACATTCCATTCCCAGACAAAAGGAGTTTTGTTTTATTTTCTTGCATTCCATGGCATTTCCATTCGGATAAGGATTGGGTATTCTCTCTTACTAACTCCTATGGCATGCACCTAGTGATTTCAGCTCACCTTTCATTCTTTTGGGTTGTATGGCATCCCAGCAGGACATTTCCCCTAAAAGAGCTTGAGCTAGAATCCCCGAATAGACTTTCTCTTCTCCCCACTACCAGATCATACCCTCTCTTACCTCTAACTCCTATGGTAATGTGATTTTTTTTGGTAATTTTATATTTCTGTAATTTTTTATACATATAAATGAACCAAACACTATAATGCCACTATAATGTCAATGGCAAAGCCAGGAATTTTTCCTAGGGGAGCTAAACTATTATGACTAAAAAAAAAAAAAAATTATTTCATAAATTAACTTTAAGTCAACATCTATTTGCTAGATCATGTTTTAGAGAAGCAACATCTATTTGCTTATGTTAACATTTTCAAGTGTTTCTAAGGGGTTTAACATCAGAGAAAACATTCTATCCAGAGCCGATAGAAAAGGGGTTATTTACGCCACTAATCAGGAGCTGCCACGTTATATATTCAATGAGAATTCAGTACACTCTATCACACAGGATTGTAGCTCAAATAAAACCAAAATCATCAAACACGATCTGTTCAGAAGCCCTTACCTGGAGAAATAACACCAGCACCAATGCCTCCTCTCCTCTGACCAACAGAGCTTAAAAAAAAAAAAAAAAATTAAACCACAAACACAAATATAAAGCAAAAACCCAGAACCAGAGTTGGTTTTCGTTCTTTTTCCCTCCATATTTCACAATCAGAGACTTTCAAATTGATTTCTCTATTCCTTCTCATAATCATGGTTCTCCTTTCAACTTGAAAACCCAGATTTTATAGAAACTCATAACCTCATTAAAATTTCACAATCCTCATGGTCTTCAAGTACCCGAAGTTGGGTTTTAGGCATGGACTTCTCCGACTGTTTTTAAGTGGGCAATGGTGTAGATACGGAGCACTACTTGACTCGAATCTGGTTCTCAAATTTTGGAAGTCTTTGTGTCGGACTCGAGAGTTGTAGTGTTTGGCCATGCGGTCTTGGTACCTAGCGAGCCTTTGTTCTGCTGCTGCTCTAATCTCGTCCACTAGGTCGAGCTGTAGTCGCATAGCCTCGTCGTTTTTGTTCTCATCATGGTTGTGCACCTTGTAGGTCGTGAGCCCAACTTCGGCCGGGATGACCGCTTCGCCTCTGTACATCAGTCGGAATGGTGTCTCTCCTGTGGGTGTCCTTGTCGTCGTCCTGTATGCCCATAATATGCTTGGCAATTCTTTGGGCCATATACCCTTTGCCCCCTCGAGCCGAGTCTTGATAATCTTGAGCAAGGATCGGTTCGTGACTTCGACCTGGCCATTAGCTTGAGGGTGGGTGGGGGAGGAGTAGTGGCTCTTTATTTCTAACTGCAAGCGAAAATCCCGGAAGGGGTCGTTGTCGAACTGCCTCCGTTGTTCGAGACAAAAAATCTAGGAATGCCAAACCTACATATGATGCATCTCCAAACAAAGTTTCGCACGTTTTTCTCTGTAATTGTGGCCAAAGCTTCAGCTTCCACCCATTTTGTGAAATAGTCAATGCCCACCACCAGGAACTTCAGCTGTCGTACTGTTGTAGGGAATGGTCTCATAATATCTAACCCCCATTGTGCGAACGGCCATGGGGCCGTCATCGGGGTCAGCTTTTCGGTTGGTTGTCTAATAATATTGTTGATCCTTTGGTATTTGTCACAGGCCCTGACATAAGCTTCAGCGTCCTTCTGCATGGTGGGCCAATAGTGCCCCGCTCGTATAAGCTTGTGTACCAATGATCTAGACCCTGAATGGTTTCCGCAGATTCCTTCATGTACCTCTCTCATGACGTAGTCTGCCTCTTCCGTACCCAAGCATCTCAGATATGGTCGAGAGAAGCCTCTTTTGTACAAGACGTCTTTTATTAGGACAAACCTTGCCGCCTGGACCATCAATTTTCTTGCAGCCTCCTTTCCATCCGGTAATACCCCGTTTTTCAAGTATGACACTAACGATGCGGTCCAGCTACTGTCAGAGCCTATTTCTTGCATGTTGCTGGGGTCTATTAGCGGAGAAAGCTGAACAAAAGAGAGTACATTACCAGGGATGACCATATGTTCTGCTAAAGCGGCCTTTGCGGGGCGATCGGCTCGCTCGTTTTCTCCTCTAGGAATTTGGACGATCTTGGCTTCTAGGTCGTCAACTCTCGCCCTTACTTGATCAAGGTACCTTTTCATCCTTTCGCCCTTGCATTCGTAGTCTCCATTTATTTGGTTAGTAATGACCTGAGAGTCGCAGTAGATGACTACCCTTGCAGCTCCTGCAGCTTTGGCGAGGTCCAGTCCTGCTATCAACGCTTCATATTCTGATTCATTGTTGGTAGTGGGGAAGTCGAAACGGACCATACATTCAATGGTGTCTCCTTCGGGCGATAGTAGCACGATGCCGGCTCTTCCGGCTTGTCTGTTGGATGACCCGTCCGTATATATGCTCCAATGAGGGGACTCTTCTACCCCCTTAACTTCGTCATGAGTGAATTCAGCTATGAAATCTGCGACGATCCGTCCCTTGATGGTGATACGTGGGCGGTACTGGATATCGAATTCGCTCAGTTCTATAACCCATAATGCCAGTCGACCCGCAGCCTCAGGATTGCTCATCGCCCGTCGTAAGAGTTTATCAGTCAAGACGTTCATCGTATGGGCTTGAAAGTACAGTTTAAGCTTGCAGGCCGCCGTAACTAATGTAAAGGCAAGTTTCTCCATGGGTGGGTATCTTTCTTCAGCACTGCGAAGCGCTCTACTTGCGTAGTATACGGGCTTTTGTACTTTCTCTTCTTCTTTGACAAAGGCAGCACTAACGGCTGCGGGGGAGACGACTAGATAGAGAAAAAGCTCTTCTCCTGGCTTTGACGGGCTCAGCAGTGGTGGGGAGGAGAGATAAGCCTTCAACTCCTCGATCGCTTGCTGGCATTCGGAGGTTCACTCGAATGATCTCTTCAGCGTTCGAAAGAAGGGCAAACACTTGTCCGTCACCCTTGACACGAACCTATTTAGTGCCACAATTTTTCTATTCAGGCTTTGCACCTCCTTCACATTCCTTGGTGGCGCCATCTCCATAATGGCCCGGATCTTGTCCGGGTTTGCCTCGATCCCCCTTTGGGACACCATAAATCCTAGGAATTTTCCCGCCGTCACTCCAAAGGCACATTTTCCTGGATTGAGCTTGGGTGTTGAATGTTTCTTTGAGATCTTCCAGATGATCTTCCTCCCTCCGACTTTTTACTAGCATATCGTCAACGTAAACCTGGACATTCCTCATAATCTGTTGTGCGAACATTTTGTTCATAAGCCTCTGGTATGTTGCGCCTACGTTCTTCAGGTTAAAAGGCATCACTTTGTAACAAAAGAGGCCCTGGCTGGTCACGAATGAAGTTTTTTCCTAATCAACTTCGTGCATTCGGATTTGGTTGTACCCTGAGAAAGCGGCCATGAAGCTCAGCAATTGATGTCGGGCTATTGAGTCTACTAGGACGTCGACCCTTGGGAGGGGGTAGCTATCTTTAGGGCAAGCTTTGTTAAGGTCGGTGAAGTCCACACACATCCGCCATTTCCCGCTAGCTTTTTTGACCATTACCACGTTCGCTAGCCAGTCGGGATAGTATACTTCCCTAATAAAGCTCGCTTCCTGTAGCTTTCGGACTTCTTCTGCTATGGCTCGGTCTCGTTCAGGGGCGAACACTCTTTTCTTTTGTCGGATAGGTGGAAAGGCGGGTGATACATTCAACCTGTGCACCATGACTGAAGGGTCTATTCTTGGCATATCTTCATGACCCCAGTCGAATACGTCTCGATTGCCTCTGAGGAAGGTTATGAGCTCCTGACGGATCACGGGGTTAGCGAGTGTTCCAATTTTGGTCATTCGGCCAGGATCGGAACTGTCAAGGGATATCTCTTCTAACTTCTCTACTAGCTCTGTTACCATCCGATGCTCTTCTATGCTTAAAGCCTGAACTTGATCCTCCATTTCCATCATGGCTATGTAGCATTCGCGCGCGGCCATCTGACTTCCACGCAACTCCCCTACTTTGTAGTCAGTCGGGAACTTAATCATCAGGTGGTAGGTGGAAATTACCGCCTTCCATGAATTAAGCGTGGGTCGTTCGAGGATAGCGTTGTAGGCAGACGAGCAATCGACCACCAAGAATGTCACATCCTTGATTATCTGCTGAGAGTAATCGCCTACTATTATAGACAATGTGTCAGCACCCAGGGGGAATACCCAGCCCCCTCCGAAGCCAACGAGCGGGGCATTTGTTGGAATCAATCGCTCCCTATCGATCCTCATATGCTGGAACACTGGGTAGTATAAAATATCCGCTGAACTGCCATTGTCGACCAACACCCGGTGCATGTTGTAGTCTTCTACCCACAAGCTGACGACGAGCGCATCGTCATGTGGATGGTGAAGGTGTCATGCGTCCTCTTCTGAGAACCCGATTATGGGGCCTTCTCTTCGTGCTATTTTCGGTACGACTCCCGTCAACTGAATATTTTGTACAGTCCGAAGGTAGGTCTTGCAGGCATTCTTGGATGACCCAGCGACAGCCGTTCCTCCTACGATCATCCTTATGTCCCCTATCGGGGGCCTCAGTCGCTCATTATCCCGTCGGGGGTGTTGGTCTTATGTGGGTAGATCCGCTTTCTACTTGCTAACAAACTTCTGTAGTTTTCCTTGTCTGATAATGGCCTCAATCTGCTGCTTGAGGTCATAGCAATCAGCCGTATCGTGACCATGGTTGCAGTGGAAACGGTAATACTTATCCCTGGAACGTTTGTTGGGATTACTCTTTAGCTTTCCCGAGAACGTTAGAGCCTCCTCGTCCTTGATTTGCATAAGGACTTTATCTATCGGGCTGTCAACGTAGTGAAGCTCGTGAATCTTCCTCCCAGGGGCTTAGGGCGCCTCTCGTCCCTTCGATCTCCTGCTCTTGCCTCCTTTCGGCCTTGGTCCTGCCGAGTGTCTTCCTGCGGCCTCTCTTCTCGGGCTAACAGCACGTCTTTAGCATTCATATACTTTGTGGCACGATAAAGTACTTCCGACATGGTCTTTAGGTCATTTTTGTATAGGGAGAACAAAAACTTACCCTTCTTCAAGCCATTCATGAATGCCACAACAAGTATCTTATTGTCGACTTCATCGATCAAGAGTGCCTCCTTGTTGAAGCGGGATATGTAGGCTCTTAAAGTTTCATCCTCTCGCTGCTTCATACTCATCAAGCAAGCCATAGACTTCTTGTACCGATGGCCTCCGATGAAGTGTGCGGTAAATTGAGCGCTGAGTTCTTTGAAGGTGCTGATGGAGTTCGATGTCAGTCGACTGAACCAAATTCTCGCTGCGCCCTTCAGTGTTGTAGGGAAGGCCCTACACATGATTGCGTCTGCTACACCTTGAAGGTGCATTAGGGTCTTGAAGTTCTCCAAGTGGTCCAGAGGATCCCTGACCTCATCATAACTATCTATCTGTGGCATGCGGAACTTACTCGGTAGGGGGAAGGAGTTGACGGTGGCGATGAACGGCGAGTCAGTCCGATTGACAAGGTCGTCAAGATCGCTGGACACTCGCCCTTTGAGAGCATTCATCATCACCTCCATTTGTTCCTTCATGACCTGCATCTATGCGATAATAGGTGGTGGAGCTGTATTTGCAAGGGAAGGGAGGCTCACGTTCTGTCGCTCCGGTTTGCTCGGGGCGTTGCTGGCCTAGGGTCCCTCCTGGTTCTTCTGTCGGCACTGGTTCCTTCTTGATCAGCTCCTTGGTCGTCTGGTGCTGCGTTTTTTTGGCGTAGTTGCTCTTCCAGGTCGTGGTTTTGTCGGGTGAGACGTTCCACGGCTGCGGCGAGAGTCTTGACTTGCTTCTCGAGGGCAATTGTGGGTGGTTCTTTTTCTAGAATGTCGTTAGTGGTTGCCATTGAGTGGATGAGCACCATGCGACTTTTGTTCGAGAAGCGGTAATATGACTTTACACTACAGGTTTCCCACAGACAACGCCTACTGATGATGCCGAAAATACCACCAGTAAGCCACACGGTCCTCGCGCGCCCCAAATAACACCTTCACACCAAAAAGAAATTACCTAGCAGATAGTACCGGTGTGGTACCGGCCAAATACCCTCTGAAGGTCAAGTCAGAACTATTTTCACTACTCTAGAGTACTAGAGAGGGTAAATTATGCGTATCTTGGTTCGTGAGAGTGCTTGGTTTTTATAGTAGTAGGGCTTGACCCCTTTTCCTTGTAGTAAAAGTCTTTTCCTTATAAGAGTCTCCTTAGGCGTAATTCACAGGATCCTTTCCATATAGGAATCCCTCTTAGGTTTCACGAAACGTGGGGAGCAAGTCATTTACTTATACACGCGAACGTGGTTAGCAAGCATTCTTTGACTAGTGCCGTCAGTCTATGTTGTGCCTTCGGTTTACATACCGTCAGCTTCAGGATGATCTTCAACCTTATTATCCCGTCGGCCTGTGGAACTCTTCACTTCATCGCGCCGTCAGTCGTTAAACAAAGGCTGACGGCCTTATCCCTTATTTGACCATTCTTTTATCCTTATCACATATAACAGAGAGTGCATACACAAAAATATGAAATATAAGTTTTCAGATTTTTTACCATTCTTTTTAAGATAT
Source organism: Quercus lobata (assembly GCF_001633185.2). Classification (NCBI taxonomy): domain Eukaryota; kingdom Viridiplantae; phylum Streptophyta; class Magnoliopsida; order Fagales; family Fagaceae; genus Quercus; species Quercus lobata. The sequence continues at coordinate 69,409,879 of NC_044907.1, read as the reverse complement.
TATCTCTATCTCCACTACTTGTTGCTTTTATGATTCCTTTGTGATATATCCTCCATCCTTTCTGTGGTTGCTCCAGTTGATGCTTATCAGCAAAGAAAATATAGCAAACAAGTTAGGATGCATGTTAACACAAAAAAGTAAACAGAATGAAATAGACAAAGGAATAGCACCTCATGTCATGGTTTTGTGATTTGGTTCTCTGTAGATGCCATGGTAGCTCTGTGCTTACTGTTTCTCCTTTCTCTCTTTTCTTTTGTCTCTATTGGAGTTTATTTTCTAGGATCTTGGGTCTATTTGAAATATTTGCAGAGGGTCTTTGGGGTGCTTTTTTGGTTTGGTGATGGAGGAGAAGGGAAGAAATGAGAAAGGAGTAGAGAGGATTTTCTCTCTGCCTGTAGGAATGAAAGATGGGAGGTTCTGAGAAAATGAGGTATGTCCTCTATATGAGGTGAGGAATGTGTGTACATAGTACTGAAGGTGAAAGTGTGGGAGTGAGGCTAGGGGTGTTATTGGGGAATTCTCTAGAATATTGTTACAAGTGGGTTCCATCAGATGCAATCATGCAACTACAACCATTTTTCATCAATCCAATTCCATCCCCTTTGGACACTCGCCCAATTCTAGACCTTAAATTAAAATTAGACACACTTAAATAAAAACGTTAGAACAATTAGACAAATTCTTTAAGAGATAAACATCATGGACCATAAATGTTGAACTTTTGTGCCCAATCAAAAATAGTGACAAGCATATCCTGACAGATCTAAATAATTTCCTTAATCAAACTGTGGTTTTCAGCATGCACAAGATAAATTTTGGGTTCATCAAAGCAATCCTAAAAACTTTTGTAACTCATCAAAAATGACCTTTAATGACCTTTAAGGGAAAACAATGGTTAGTTTAGGAAATAAAAGACATTTTTTTTATGGTAAACTCTAATCGGTGAATTTTATATTTCCATGATAATTCAAAAAATTCAAACCTAGTTTTTGTCCTTAAATGTTCAAAATAAAGGGAATTTTAAACCATTAATGCAAGACTAAAATAAGTCTGTGAGAACATTAATTTAAAACTTGGGTTTCCAACAATATTTAAGGCTAGACAAAATACAGTATCAACACTTACATCTTCAGGAACTCATCTCTTTGGATCTAGTACCCCTCTTGGTAACTCTAACCCTAACTCTACCTCTCGTGGCACGCCTTCTCGAAGGGGTCATCCCACTTGGGTGAGGAGATTTTCAATCTTGAGTCTTTATGTTCTTGTTTTTACATATTGGTTTTATGTCGTTTGTCATTATTTGATTTGTTCTTTGTTGACAAATTGCTTTTTTCTTTTTGTTAAATCTTTTAAACTCAAGAGAAATCATGTTCTTTGAACTTGATATATGTTTACAATCTTGTTCAGATTAGTTTCTCTTTGTTTCTCTCTTGACTATTTGCACTACTATGCTCTATCTTTATCTCTATGTATTTATTGTGATTTGTGTGTAGACACTTCTATGGCTACATGTTGTGGAAAAAAGATAATGTTCATGATGTTTATACTTTGCATGTGACATGTTTAGTTTTAACTTTGTCTACTAAGTAAAGTTTCTCATATGTGTATACACTGCATTTCGTACTCCATACAACTTTGGTCTCTGTTTTCCAATGATGTTAGAACTCAAAAGCTCAAGGTTGGTTTAGGGCCTGATCAAATAAAAATTTACTTAAGGAAAGTGTTTATGGAAAATATAACTTATTTTTGGAAGCATAAAACTGTTTTTGGAAAAGAAGGGCCACGGAAACCCTAGAGTGTACACATGCATACATGCGTATGCATATGCACACTCAAGCTATGCGTATGCATGCTCAATGCATGTCCACGCATACACGCTCGACCAGAAACTATATAAGGAAAGTATTTCCTACATTAAACTTAGTTTGGAATGAATTCCACGTTGTTTGGGAGATGAAAAGGGTGGGAAAACATACAAGATTTGCTAGAAAATAGTGAATCAAAGAGGGAGTTTTTTACAAAACATCCTCAAGTCAAGTTTCATTTGATTGGGACCTTTTCTGGTCTTGATCTTCAAGTCCTAAAATTTATTAACTCATTTTGAACTTGTTGTTAAGAGATTAACTAAGGGAAACAGTCAAAATTAAAGCTTTAAAGAGTTCTAGTGTTGAGGTTATGGACATTCGATTTTGCACCCATAATTTAATCTTGGATGGCTAGAGTGACCATTCATATACCCAAAATTTGGAGTTACTTTACATGCATTAATTCATTTATTGCATAACATAAAAACGATCTTGAGAATCTAAAGGTCACAACAGTATGCCCGATTCTCAAATCGGACTATCGTATTGAAAGATATCATATGATCAAGTTTTCATGGTTCGCATGCATTTTGTTTGGGTAGAACTGATCACGCCTGATTAATTTAAATTAATTCTGATTGGTTAAATAATTAAAATTAATTAAATAATTTTGTGATTGGTTGTTGGTTAGTGTTAAAAATAAGCCTACTTGCATGGGAATAAAGTGTGATGACCAAATAACAAAGAAGTTATGGATAATCAAATCTTTTTGGAATATTTATCTATAAGATAATTATCACTTTAAAGACTTGAATATCAGGAAAAAGAGATTCATTTTCTGAATACGAATCAAAAACGTGTCTAGGTTCAATTTTTGGCTCGAAAATCCTAAAAAAAAAAAAGAGTTCAAATCGAACCAAAACTCAAACGCGGGCCTAGCACTGAAGAGGGCCTGTCAGCACTCTTGGATGCCAATTGGCCCAAATGCTTAGCTCGGACCGGAAATGTCCTAATTGAGATAAAGCCTATCCTTTTCAACTTTTTAGAGATAAGGACGCATTACAATTCATATCTGATCTCATTTAGCTTATTTTTTAAGCATCCCTACCTCTATAAATAGAGGAAAAAGATCAAAATTAAGGGCTCTTCTTTTCTAACTTCTTTGCTCTCCTTACATTAAAGATGTTCAGGAGGCTTTTGCTTCAAGAACTTATTTTTTGTAAGTAAAGTATTTTAGACCTCAAAGAAGTGAAAACTTCTTTGATTTCTAAAATATTCTTCTACTGAAGAGCACGCTCATGAAAGAGGTATCTAGTTTCATTCTTCTGTCTGTTTTTCTTTCCCATTAATTAATATGTTGTGATTGTTCATTGCATGAATTTGGTTAATATGTTTGATCTTTATTGTGCCTTGTTCTTAATTCATGTTTGCCATGCTTAGGTACTTAGTTGGAATTTTCTTTGACATGTTCTTTAGTTGATTGTATATTTTATTTTTTTTTTCTTTGATTTCAAAATCTACTAATGATCATTAAAACCTTTTAAAAAAAAAGGTCTGTATTTTCATTAAATACAAATCTGTATTTTTTTTCTGGTCACAAAACTGATCTGTATTTTCATTAAATACAGATTTATATTATTTTCGGTGATAAAATTGGTTTGTATTTTCATTAAAATATAGATCTGTATTTTTTTGGTCACAAAATTGATCTGTATTTTTTTGGCCATAAAACTAGTCTGTATTTTCATTAAATACAAATATGTATTTTTTTTGTCACAAAACTTATCTGTATTTTCATTAAATACATATCTGAAAATTTTTCTGAAATTTTTTTTTTTCTTTATAAAATTGTAGTTTTTGAAATTTCAAAGAAGGAATTAAGAGTTAGGTTAAAGTCTTTCTTTTCAATATATGATGCATGTATAATAAGTTTCTCTCATGAATATGAATCCTCCTTTAAGAAAATCTCATTTTTAATATTTTCAAAACAAATCTGATATTTTACAAACCAATTTTTTTTTTTTTTTTTAACTTTTCAAAATAGATCTGATTTTTCTTAACAAAATCTTTCTTTTTACCCTTTACAAAATAGATCTGATTTTTTTTAACAAGATCTTTCTTTTTACCCTCTACAAAAAACAGATATGATTTTCACAAATCAAATCTCATTTTTTAAACTTTTCGAAATAGATCTTATTTTTCTTTACAAAATCTCTCTCTCTCTTTTTTTTTGTTTTTTTTTGTTTCCTCTTATCCTTTGCAAAAACGGATCTGACTTTTACAAATCAAATCTCGTTTTTTTTTTTTAAACAGATTGATTTTTCTTTAGAAAGAGGACATATTCATAAACACAAATTTGTTTAAATTAATTTTGTCAAGTGTTTGTTACATGTGTGTCATAAAATATCATTCAACATCATACAATTGGGAATATAATGGTCATTAGAGTTTAGAAGACCAAACTCTGTTTGGGTTAAATGGATGCCTAACACCTTCTCATTCTGTAACCTAGCCCCCGAATTTCGGATTTTGGTTAGTAGATTAGTGTTTTGTCTTTATTTTGGTAGATTGTAACTAGGATCAAAGTTTTGTATTTTTTGCATAGATTGTAATTAGGACCAAAGCCTTGTAAGGTTATGCTACCAAAATTGTATTCTTCTTCTTCTTCTTCTTCTTCTTCTTTTTATTTTTTATTTTTTATTTTTTTTATTTTTTTATCAATGTCATTTGAGGTATTTTGGACAGGTGATTGTATTTATCTTTTATCCTTTTTTTTTTTTTTGTATAAAAAAATAAGTGGTGACTGCACATAATTACCCAAAAGAGAGGTGCTTTAAAGTGCCCATATCTCTTTTCTGAGGGCACCCCCTTTCGTTGTCTCTCATAGTGGTAAAGGTTCTTTCTTTGACTCTTCACTTTCCTTCATTTTTATTGTTTATATATATATATATATATATGTTTCAATGCTTTGTAATGTTTGTTTAGTTTAGTTTTATTTAGTTTCTGTTTCTAAAGCATATTAGGTTGTTAGATTTATTGTTTTCTGAATTTTTATGTTCTGAGTTTCTGGGTTAGGGTTTCAAGTATGTATGCATACACATACTCGAAGTATGCATACACATACAATTGGGATACGCACGTATGCCTTATGTATACGCACGCATACTCTTGTCCAAAAACTCTAATTCAGTCATATTTGTTTTTTCTTTGTTTTATTTACATGTTTTAGCCTCTATTTAAACTGGTTTTCATATCCCCAAGTCTTTGTTTTTCTGTTCTTACTTTGTTTTGTTTGTTTTGATTTCTTTAGTGCTTATTAGGATTTTAGATTGCTTGAATATCATGAACATGCATTTAAATATGATCATGCATTGATGCATAGGTGCTATGATGCAACAAGATAAGTCATGCATAATTCTATAAGCATGCATTTGATTTGGTTGATGGATATGATGTGGTTGTTGAACATGATATGCTTGGTTGAATCCCATGATCTTGAGGTTTAGATGTTATAACATGCTTTGCTTGGATCTATTTTGTGATGTTTCTACCTTTGATGGTATATGTTTAATATCATGAAAGATGAATGCTAGGATTAGGGATGATTATACCATGTTGTTTGCTTTAGATGCATGATAGAATGTTTGTAAGTTAGAAATACATGTTAAACATGCCTTTGACGAGATTAAAACTTAGAACACAATGAGTGGAAGTTGACCCAAAAGTCGAGTGGGGTTAGGTACCTAACACCTTCCCATCCCCATACCTAGACTCCGAACATTTGCTCTAGTAAAGATCAGTTCTTCCACGAAGGACAGTATATTTATAGTTCCTAGACCTAAACTAGGTGGCAACTCTATTTACACCCTCCGTCATGATCCACCCTAGGCCAGGGTTTAGTCTCCCAAAAATTTACCAAAAATTTATCAAAACCCATTAGATGCACTGCCGACGCCACTAGATTTGGTATTTTTCCTTCTCTCTCTCAATCTCTCTCTTTCATATATGTTCTCTAAGGAGTTTAGAGACTCTCAGTCTCTTTTATTCTCTTTTTAGAGAGTGAAGTTTAAGTAAATAGACTAGACAGGGTTAAGTCACTTTGTAGAGTAAATAAGGTAACTATAGTAGAAACTAGAATATTTAAATAAAGTTAATTAGTTACTAGATTGCTAATAGTAGGCTGAGCATTAGATTTTGATTGCCTTAATCTAATGGTTGCTGACTTGCTGAATATAATAATAAAGTTAACTGAGCATTTGTATTTAATTTAGCATCTTTATATTAAAGACAAGGTTAAGGCTGACTTTGCATTTTTTATTATCTTGTATTCTTTTTTACCTAACAACTATAATTAATCTAAGCAACAATAAATGTATTCTTTTCTTTTCTTTTTTTTCTTTTTGTTCATTTATAGATTGTTAATAATAAATGGATGTTATTTTGGATTTTCATGAATTTATTTTATTCACACACTTAGGTCTTGCCTCAATCAAAATCCTGACTTCGTCCTTGGTTGAGATCCTCTATTTATAGAGTGATTTACAACCCCAAAAAATAAAAATAAAAATAAAAAATCTTATATCATCTAATTAACTACCAACTAACTCATATATAACAACTCGCAACCCTCATTATGCATGTGACAGTTGCAGAAAGCTAAAGCTTTTAAACAAATAACTCAATTGCCTTGAAACGAAAGGTGATAGATCAGTTCCCAAACGTTATATCGTTTTATATCACTATGGAGGGGATTCTCCTCCTTGTCTTCCTGTTGCTAAGAAAATGGGGATTTTCCTCCTTGTCTTTAACAGTAGAAGTTGTTTGTCCCTTCTACACGAAGGAGTGTTTTGTTTTGGGATTGTCCTTTTGTCTCTCTAGGGATATCAAGAGTATCCATGGAGCTAGTGGGGTGTTTTTGTTGTGGGGTCGGGGAAACACTTTTCTTTTTGTGAGGAGCCTACTACTCATTCGCCGTCGACTAATATGGACGAAATCACTGATACCTGGGTATTATGAGCGAAATCAGTATTGCCCAACAGGGAGGAAGACGGCGGAGACTGAGAACGTAGGGAGGAGCACAGTAAGATCGATGGAGGAAGGTCGTGCTGACGTGGTGCACATGAACGTTACTTCAGTTACAACTCCTGAAGTAACGCCCTCATTAATGCTGCCCTCAGCCACACAGCTGGATTGGGCTTCAATGCCTGCAATTATTGAGGATTTAGTGCTGCCAAAAGTCCATGCCAATTAGCAATAAGTCCAACTTAATTAATACACCTTCTATTTTGGAGGAGGTATTACAGTAGGATACATTTTTGGCAAATATAAATAATAATGAAGAGTTATTATTGGCAAGGATTGTTACACTCGATTTGGAGTCTACCAGCCAGCTAGCACGTACAATTGGAGTTAATCCAATTAATGCCTTGAAAAAATATTCCAAGGGAAATCAATTTCAAGTGGCGGAATTAGTGGTTGGGATAATAATGGAGTTGTGCTGGCTTCTTGTTCAGAAAAAATTCATCAAGCTTACAAGCCTGACGAGGTTGAGGCACTGGCTGCTCTTAAGGCAGTGACATTTGCGTGTGAATTGGGTTTTCAAAGAGCTACTCTTGAAGGAGATTCTCTCGATCAGATTAAAGCTTTGAAGTCAATAGAGTGTAGCCTATCTCCAACAGGTTTGCTGGTAGACAACGTAAAAAGGGTTGCTAATAGTTTTGAATGATTGTTGTATTCTCATGTTAAGAGAAATGGCAATAGGGTTGTTCATAATCTGGTGAAAAATGCATTACGCATAACAGATTTTCATGTATGGATGAAGATGTCCCATCGCATATTGTTTTGATTTTAGATTTGGATGTAATTCTTTCAAGTTAATAAAATAAGTCAGCTTCTTTCTCACCCAAAAAAAAAAACCTTTTCCTCACTCTGCTGTTTATGAAACAAGTTGCCAAGAAAGAACCTTGTCCAGTAGGACACCACACAATGGTTGGATCTGTTATTAGGAGGTCTAAGTTGCAAGAAAAGGAATGCAAATATTTTGTCCCAGTTTTTTTTTTTTTTTTTTTGCTTTTTACTCCATTAATCACAACTTCTCATGTATTCTTTGACTTTTGTTAAAAAAATAATTAAATGGTATATCATGATCAATGGAACACAAAAACTACAACAAAGGATTTGTGTAAGGACCAAATTTGAACTCCCGGCCTGAAAGGTATATGGACTTAGGCCCAAAAAGTCCAGAACAATAAATATGTAGAGAATGGGTTGGAAAACTGGGTTTTAATGAATTAAGCAGCAAGTAAACAGATCTTGATGACAAAGAAAGGAAGATAACAAATTTACACTAAGGAAAAATATCATCGGTAATGTCCAAGGAGACTGGTTTCTATAAATTGCTTTTAAAGCTCTATTACAAGTTTGATTCCTAATTGCTACAATGTTTCCCTTCTTTTTTCTGATCCCTTTTCCATTGAGGGTCTCTTACATTATATAGTCCCCTTTTGAAGATCTTAACCCTACACTTGTTGATCATTTAAGCCACTACTTGAGTACTTGTCCCATCGGACACCCTCTCTAGCCCTCTGTGAGTTAGGATGGCCAAGGCAGCACTGTTCAAGGGTCTTCTCCACATCATGGTTTTCAGACCTGGACCGTTCATTGAACCGTAAAAGAGAGAAGTTCAAGATTTTTGAGGTTGAACAGGGGGTCGAACTGTGATGACATCATAATTAATTTAATAATTATTTTAAATATATATAAAAAAATTAAATTAATAAAAGAATAGAAAAATTAACTAAAATAGTCTAATTTACTTTCAAGACAGCCAACAGATATACACAAATGCATTCACAGGCTGAGAAAAAGGCAAGGCTTAATAAATTACTAGTTTGAAGTATCTATATATAATATATTCATCTTCATAGCCCTAGCTAGATCTCAAGAGAGTGGGGTTGCAATGAAATCTTCATCCAAGTACTTTCATGCACATGCATTATAGATATATCCAGATTCCAGCTCAGACATGCACGAGCTACAAAGTACCATTACAGCTTCTATTACAAAAGCACAAAAAGACCTTACTCTTACTAATTAACTATACTAACACAAAGGTAAAACATGCATAACTAATAATTAATTAAGCAACCATAGATGGAGTACTGGTACTAGTACTGCTTCTATTACCAAAATTCACACCCCAATGTAGTACAAACTAGCCAATGTAGTCCATAAAACTTAAAAGTACAAAGTAAAAATGCATAAACAATCCTCCAAGTTACAGTACACAACTACACATTGTTTCTTACAAAAATACATAAAACTTATTTCTAAAAAATAATAATAAAACTTCAAACTCCAAGTTACACACTGTGTCTTACAAAAAGACATAGAAATTATCTCTAAAGTACAAAATAGAACTTCAAAGTTCAAACAGAATTATTATGATCATAAATCATCAATGTCATGAAAGTTATCATGCTTGTCATCATTCCCTGGAAATCCAGGAGGAAGGCCAATAGGTTGTCCAAATGTTCCTAAATCAATTCCTTCAACCTTAGTGCTATCATCTATAGATTCTACACACAAGTTTGAACAAAATAAAAAGAAAAATTATTATAATGTTTATACAAGTTTGAAAAAAATAAAATAAAATTCACTATAGGTTATCAAATTGTTTACATATTAACTAACCTTCAATATTAGAAGAAGCCTCTACACTTGCTGGATATGCACCCTCTTCATAAATTACATTCTCCAACTCTTCATAATTAAGATATGGGTCTTCCTCTTCCACAAATACCCAAAAATCAGTTTTGTCGATACTTGCATAATCAATGGGGTCAAAATTAAACTTTTTATTGTAAAATCTGCATAAAATGTCATGCTCATTATTGGAATTTGAACATAATTAGTAACTAACAATTACATTATATAAATGATTTCTTAAAAATTAATATAATCACAAGATATAGCATTTTACCTATGTCTCAAACGCAAGTTATGATTAACAAACACAAGATCATTGAGCCTTTGATGCTCCAAACTGTTTCTCCTCTTAGAATGTATTTGGTCAAATAAACTCCAACAACGCTCACATCCAGAAAAGGCGGAAGTTTGGCTAAGGATTCTAATTGCCAATTTTTGCAAGTTTGGAGCATCAGCACCCCACAACTTCCACCATTCATCTGATTTTCATAACACAATGTAATCTAATATTAATCAACATAAACAAACAAACTTTCAATTGAATAATCACTTCAGTTATTCTAACTATAGTGACAAAACTAACTTTCAACATGAACAAAAAAAACTAAGATTTGTTTATAGTATTAAAGTAAACTAATTACTTCTCACCTGGATGAGTGGTCTTGCTTATTGACAATGGTCTCGAAAATATTGGGTTTCTTTAATTACCTTTTCTTGATCACCATCATATTTTGTCCCAATGTAGTCCAAAATAGCCATATTTACTGCTAGTTTCTGACGAAAATTCTCCTCATCATATTGAAAATCGGGATTTAACCAATATGCAGTAGCATGAAGATCTTTACACAAATGTTTGTCCCAATGATTTTTTATAATTGAGGTGTATGGCTTATACAAGTGCTTCTTCATTCGGAAGATCTTCTTGATTCCCAACCGTGCTCTATGCATGCCCTCATACACATATTCTATTGCAAGCCTTTGATCAGAATCAACAATCCGTAACAAATGAATGAGTGGCGATGAAATCTTGACAAGAACATTAATATCATCCCAAAAAGAATTATCCAAAATGATAGAAACTACTTCTTTTTTCTTTGAGTCTCTTGCCAATCTATTGTCCACAGAGAACTTGCTAGTCACTAAGGGTTGCAAGTCATGCTTATGCACATGAAGGCTTCCAAATGAAAGGAAAGTAGTAGCAAATCTTATTGCTCTTGCACGTACAATATCTGTCCAACGTACAATATCTGTCCAACCAGGTCTCTTCCTCAACCAAGCAATCAAAGCCACATGATTATAAATAAAAACTGTAACTTTGGTTGCACAATTTTTTAGTTTCTCCACATAAGGCATGTCTCCCATATCCTGTGTAAAGTTGAATTTAATCAACCATTTTATTGGCTCTATTCCGTGTCAAATTTGCTTGTATTTCAGCATTTAGTAACCTTGTATTTAGGTGGGTTTTGTTGTAAGGGTAGTGAGTGAGATAGAGTGTTGATTGCTCAAGAGTGTGCAAGAAAATAGAGACTCGCGGCTTGATCTCGCAGGTGGCTCACAGCTGCAAGCCGCCAAACGCAGCACACGTGCCAAGCATGCCAAAAGGTGAACAGTCATGCTAGCTGGAGCACTACAGGATAAAAAAGGACAACTGGCCATACAGTTATCTCCCGAACGGATCTCGCGACTCAGTCAAGTCGCGAGGCCAAACCGCGAGCCACCCCTGTTTTATAAAATCTGGCGTTTCACATTCCCCTCTCCCTCCAGTATAAATACCCCTTATACCCACAAATGAAAGAGAGTTTCCAGAGAGAATTTTGAGAGAGAAACCCTAGAGTAAAACAAGATTGATTCACCTACAATCTATACATTAGAGTCTCTTCAAATTCCTCAACTCTCTTCCTCTCCATTGTCAAATCCTTGAGAGGCATTTTACCAAAATCTTGTTCTCACCATATTCATCATTGTGAGAGGGCTGTTTATTTTTCTGGGAAGCAGTTAGGAATGAACCAATCTACATCGGTTGATGCTACGGTCTAGTAACGGAATCCAGGAAGTTAGAAAAGAAAAAGGTTCGGCGCAACCTCGTTGGAGCAAGAAGCTTGGAGGGCTTAGGTGTACTGGGTAGATTAGGCTTGGAGGGTCTATTGCTGTCCATGTATCCCAACTACGTTTTCTAGTGGATTGTTTACCGCTTGGAGGGTGGGGGAGAGGTTTTACGCCGAGAGTTTCGGTTTCCTCTTCGATAACACATCATGTGTTGTCTTTGTGTTTGCATCTTCCTTCCCTTTTATCTTTGCCTTTTATTATCTGCTGTGGGTTGTGATTTTAATTTGGCTTAGATAGTTTTACCAATTCTATATTATAGCTTATGTTCATTTTTCGCACACTTGTTGTTTGACATATAGCTTGAATTGGTTAATTTGTTAATTAGGGGTCTAAACGTTCAAAAGTGTTTATACACATATTTGAACTTTCATCCTGCAACACAAGATTCAGGCAATGTGCTACACAAGGAGACCAACTAATAGTTTTATACTTTTCACACAACAATTTACCAACAGGTACATAATTGGAAGCATTATCAGTAACCATGTGAACTATGTTTTTTGGACCAACCCATATAACTACTTCATCAAACAATTTAAACAAGTTTCTGGTATTCTTCACAATATCTAAGGCATCAACTGATTTTACAAATACCATTCTCCTAGGACAATAAACAAGGAAATTAATCAATGACCTATGTCTAGTATCTGTCCAACCATCTGCCATAAGTGTACATCCAACTTCTACCCGATGCCTACGTTGTGACTCAACCAACAACTGAACCTCTTTCTTATTATCCCTCAACAAAGGGACCCGTACAGCCTGATAAGATGGACCTTTGTAACCAGGACCAGCAGCAGCTACGGCATCAATCATCATTTGGTAGTACATTGAATTCACTACATTAAAAGGAATGCAATTGTCATACAGAAACCTTGCAATAGCCATATCAGCTTGCCTCACCCTTTCTTTGCTTTGGAACACACTTTTAAGACCAGGTTGAGCTCTTGGAGTAGTTCTTGAAGCAAAGTAATTATCTACTGGCTTTGTACCCTTTCTTTTACCTAAAACAAGTTTTTTAGGCAACCCACTAATAAATACTTCTTGAACATCTTCATCTTCTTGCATATCACTATTTGTGGAAGGTACACTAAACATTTCTTCTTAACGTTGTTTCTCAGCTTTTTTCTTCAACTCAAACTCCTTCACATATTCCAACATTTGGTATCTCACATCATGAGAAACCTTTTTACACGATCCAATATCACCTTTTATCCCCGCAAGGTGTTTTTTCATCCTATTAATACCCCCACCTTTATATGTTTACCTACAATACACACATGTGAAAGTATTTTGTCCCTTCTCATCTGCCCCAAGGCTAAAATGTTCCCAAGCCGGATCAACCTTTTCCCTTACTCTTGAGCTAGACTCCACTACATTGGAATCAACTTCATGTGATGGAGTAGACTTGGTCTCTGTTTCCATTTTAATCTAAAAGACTAACCAGCCAATCAAACACGCATAGACCCATCAATTTTTGAAATACAGATATTCAAAGAATCACAACTTCATGCACATTAAAACACTACCAACCGTAAAAAAGAGTAAAGACACTACAAATTAAAACATAACAATAGACTCTATCCACATAAATACACCAACTAATGTCAATCAATTCTATTCCAATTCATAAAATATGAATTGACATAAAAGAAAGAAGAATTAAAAAGGATAAAGCTTCCATAGATAAATCTCAATAAGAAGAATAAACTCTATCAATTAATTCTCCCTAAATCTCAAAATCTATATTCAGAAAGTTCCCATAATGTTGTCAAAGCTTCCACAGATAAATCTCAGTAAGCTTAAATACATATCCAAAATTTTACTCCAAATTTTAGCTAAACCAAACAGACACACACACACATATGTTTCACTCACTCCCACAGTGGACAGACAAACATAATTTCCTTTTCCTTTCTTTTTCTGCTCTAACCATAAATTCTTAAATCTGATCTCATTAAAAAACCAAGCACAATTTAAAGTAACAAAATTGAGTGTCCAAAAAACAACCTTAAAAAACAATCAAAGTACACACACAATCTAATCAAAATCTACAGCTTGGATCTAACACTCACCAAATAAAGTCAAACACAACCAAATCTAGTACCTCCAGAACACAACATAAAAAAAATAAAAAAAATAAAAAGAAAAAAATTGATTATTGTACCAAACAACGACGACGACGACGAGGCAGAGAGTGAGCTGCGACGATTGAGCTGTGATGAGCATGAGAGAGAGGAAGAGAGTGAGCTACGACGGCTAAGCTGTGATGAGCATGAGAGAGAGGTAGAGAGTGAGCTGCGATCTGGGCTAAGCTACAACGGCGACAAGGGAGAGAGGCAGAGATGAGAGAGTGATTGAGAGAGTGAGGAAGAGGCAGAGAGTGATTGAGAGAGTGAGGGACCTGAGGGTTTCATTTCAAGGAATTAGGGTTATTCAATCAGAATTCCCCAAACGACGTCGTATTAGGGAAAAAAAAAGAGGACGAAACGACGCCAGTTTAAGCTAAAACAAGGCAGCCCATTTGAACCATGTGAACCGGTCATAATTCACAAAACCGGATGGTTGGACCGCGGTTCGGACGGTTCCATACCTTTTTCACATGGAACGGTTCTTCACCTTAAATAGACCGTAGATGTGAACGGTTCAAGGGTTTTACGATCCGACTGTACGGCCCGGTATGGGTTTAAATTCAATGCTCCACATAAATGCAGCCAGAAAGTTAGCTGCAGAGTATTCAATGCTGTGGCAACAGCTTTCCCTTAGATATTTCTGAACTCCCCTCCCTCTTGTACGTTCACGATGATCATCCCCATCACTGAAACTTTTTGGAAGGTCACCTTGAATACTATGATACACATCTGGCTCATGCTTAGCTTATCTAAGGAGATATTCCTCCTCGGCATGCCTTCCCAATTTTAACTTACTCATGGTACTCTGAACTTAACACCCTCATCACTGTTTATTCTTTCTTGGACCGATCAATGTCCTAGGACAAAGCCCAAGGCCCAATATATGATTTTGGGCCCTTATCCTTACAATTTGTATTCACAAGAAAATTCCCTAAACTGCCTTCAAGATACATATATCAAGTTTCGATTTGAATCAAGTTCTAGAAATGAGTTCAATAAATGGGTTTGGATCTAAATTTTTATCCGTGTAATTTTTAAACAATGAAGTGGCTATCATGTTACAAAAAAAATCACTTTATTACTCCATTAGCTAGACACATAGACAATAAAACTAATTATGGAAGTAGATGGAAGGACCAATAGTACTCTCTGTTTTTTAAAAAATAAAAATAAAAATTTAGGGACTTTTTTTTTTTTTTTTTTGAGGAACCAATTTTAGGAACTAAAGCTCTCATTTGAAATTTTAGGGACTAAAACAATCAACAAGTAAATTTTAGAGACTAACAGTCAGTAATAAATAAATTACTTAATTGCATTTTTGTTGTGTGTTTAACACATCAAAATTTGTAGTATTTTTAGTATCCCCTTTTTTTTTTTTTTTTTTAAAGTAACATTTCAATCAAATATCATTTAATTCATTTTCTTTCAAATTAAAATGTACTACAAGTTAGCAACAAGTGCAATGCATGGAAAAGTTTAATAAGTAATGCAATAAACACAAACTAATTTACAACATTTTTACAAACTGTTGATGTGGCTTTAGCATTTCTCAAATAGATTTTGTAAGTAAAAAAGCAATGTTAGGGATGGACCCATATTAGAATTAGTAAAAATTTACCACATCAGCAGTTTGTAAAAATATTGTAAAATAGTTTGTGTCAGTAGTATTATTCAATTTTTTATTTTATATATATATATATATATATAAATATAAAAGAAAGAAATTCTACTCTAACCTAATCTAAGTGTATATGTGTGTGAAACTCCCTCTTGGAGACTTGAACCCCGGCCTTTGCTCCCCAAACCCTACAAGCATTTATAATTATATAAGAATTAGAAAAATATTCTAATAATTATATATTAAATATAAAATTTAATAATTATGATAGTTGTTAACAGGTATTTATTATGATTGTGCTTTTATAGATATTTTAATATTAAATATAAAATTTAATAATTATGATCAATAGTTTGTAAAAATATTGTAAAATAGTCTGTGTCGGTAGTATTATTCAATTTTTTATTTTATATATATATATATATATATATATATATATAAGATAGGTATTCTACTCTAGCCTAATCCAAGTGTATATGTGTGTGAAACTCCCTCTTGGAGACTTAAACCCTGGCCTTTGCTCCCCACACCCTACAAGCACTTATAATTATATAAGAATTTGAAAAATATTCTAATAATTATATATTAAATATAAAATTTAATAATTATGATAGTTGTTAATACGTATTTATTATGATTGTGCTTTTATAGATATTTTAATATTAAATATAAAATTTAATAATTATGATTAGCAGTTTGTAAAAATATTGTAAAATAGTTTGTGTCGATAGTATTATTCAATTTTTTATTTTATATATATATATATATATATATATAAAAGATAAAAAATTCTACTCTAGCCTAATCTAAGTGTATATGTGTGTGAAACTCCCTCTTGGAGACTTGAACCCCGGCCTTTTCTCCCCACACTCTACAAGCACTTATAATTATATAAGAATTTGAAAAATATTCTAATAATTATATATTAAATATAAAATTTAATAATTATGATAGTTGTTAATAGGTATTTATTATGATTGTGCTTTTATAGATATTTTAATATTAAATATAAAATTTAATAATTATGATCAGCAGTTTGTAAAAATATTGTAAAATAGTTTGTGTCGGTAGTATTATTCAATTTTTTATTATATATATATATATATAAAGATAGAAATTCTACTCTAGCCTAATCTAAGTGTATATGTGTGTGAAACTCCCTCTTGGAGACTTGAACCCCGGCCTTTTCTCCCCACACCCTACAAGCACTTATAATTATATAAGAATTTGAAAAATATTCTAATAATTATATATTAAATATAAAATTTAATAATTATGATAGTTGTTAATAGGTATTTATTATGATTGTGCTTTTATAGATATTTTAATTAATAGGCATTTATTATGATTGTGCTTTTATAGATATTTTAATATTTGTTAATATATATGATTATGGTAATTATTAATAATATTTTTATAATTTTCAAGATTATAAAACTATTGATTATGTTAATTAAAGAAAAGAACATGTCAAGATTCTAATTGAAAGTCTAAATATAAAATAAAATTTAATCTCAATTAAAAATTATATATCATTATTTTTTTCTGATATATATATTAATTTTATATTATAGATAAGTAAATATCATTCCTTAATTAAAATTAAAATAAAGTCAATGAAAAAGTCTCATTAAAATTTTAAATTATTTTCATTGAATATTCAAATAAAGGTTAAGCTTGGAAATTTATTACTACTATCTTCATTGAATTTCCATTGAAAATCATATAAAATGTACATTTTGAGAGCAACCCAATGCCTTCTCGAAACATTGGAAAAATGAATCAAAGAACAATATCCCATTTATCTTCTTTTTGGCTTGTCCTTGTGTTAGCCTTTGGCTTAAGCAGTGCATTTACAGTGATACCCAAACCATTTAGAAATAACTATGTACGAATTGTCAACAACCTTAACAACAAATTGCTTTACTACCATTGTAAATCTAGAGATACTGATTTCCACCTTAAGAATCTTCAGCCCAACACATATTGGGAATTCTCTTTTCACCAAAATGTTATAGGTACAACGCTCTACTATTGCAAGTTTTGGCAAGATAAGTTCCATGCTGTTTTTGATGTATTTACATCAAATGAGAAATTCCAAAAGAATTGCGGCGGAGATCATTGTATATGGATAGCGCAAGAGGATGGACTATACTTATATGAATTAAAAAAGCAGATATCTGTGAAGATGCATGATTGGGAAATAAATATGAACGTGACAAATCATGTATGAGGGAAAATCTTGTTCTCTGTGTGAACTTAAAGCCATGCTTAATTTCTCTCCATAAGTAATTAATAAATGAAGGGAAATAAACTTTTTAATTTCTTAATCATACAGTTTCTGTTATTTTATTAATCTCTTTTCATGTGTTCAATTTTGAAACTCGTGCTAGTTTATATTTATGGATTGTTTGAGTTTTATTGGAAATTATTTATATAGATGATTGTTGATATTGTATTTTGTCTTACGTACCTTGATTTGCTTGCCAAAATGCCAATTTAAGCCTTAAAGAGCCAAAAATTGCATTTTTAATATTAAAAAAAAAAGGGAAAATACTTGAAATAATTTAATTCAATCAGACGTTAGATAAATCATTTTTATGGTCCAAGAGCTTAGAATGCAAAATTACCATATTTTACTTAGTCTGACCAAGATTAACCAAC
This sequence comes from Quercus lobata, assembly GCF_001633185.2. Taxonomy (NCBI): domain Eukaryota; kingdom Viridiplantae; phylum Streptophyta; class Magnoliopsida; order Fagales; family Fagaceae; genus Quercus; species Quercus lobata. The sequence goes on along the minus strand of NC_044907.1, from coordinate 69,391,847 downwards.
CTAAATAGGGCTTAGTCAAGATTTGACTAAAAGTCCAGTTATCCGTATAAATTTGTGCTCTTCTTAAAAATCATGAATTTCCCATTAAATTGACATTTCATGGGCCAAGATTGGAGTTGAAACAAATAACATATTACAAACATCAAATCTTTGTTAAAAAAAAAAAAGCATTAGTCATTTTGGTGACGTTTGATTATAGTTTATTTTCTATTAGATTATAATTATATGACCACCAATTGGCTGAAGTGAATAATTGTTGAAAATTTCTCATGATGAGCTTCAATTTAATAGGGTTGTTTTAGCATCTTTCCCATATTTTTTCATATTTATAATATGTTATTTAAAATATGGTACTAAACACTTTTCTTTTCATTTTTTGCATTATAACTTATTAAGTACTTTAAACACATATTTTTACAAAAATTTTAAATCACAATTTCTACATTATTTTGAATCACAACTTCTACAAAAAAAATTTAAATCTCAAATTGCTTATGGCTTGTTATTTGGTAGCTCATTTTGAATACATTTTTGAGCATTTTAAATAACTTTACACATATTTTATACATTTTTTCCCCTATATATATATCAAAAATACTCAAACAACATTATTCAAACTCATCTACCGAGCCCCTTCGATCTTGCAAAGTAATTTACTTGAATGGAGTCCATATATTAACAATAAAGTACGACATCAGAGAAGAAAAATACTTTTCAAGTGCAGTACAATGCATGTGCCATGTGATTCAGTTAGTGGAGGGAGTTCACTCACTTTTTTGACCTTATCGTCCTCTCCTTTGTTAAACTGACCTTTTTATCCAACTATATAAATGATATATCACTCTGTCTCTAGGTGGACAGTGTATGTGAACGAATTGAGGAGAAGGAGATCATTTGGTAGTGAAATGGAAGCTTATAATCTTCTGGCACCGTTCAATCTTGGAAATGTGTTCCCCTTCAGCTGCACACTTGTTCTCTTATATGGAATTCTTCTCGTTTTTCGTTTTTTATTTTTTGTTTTCTTTTTCGTTCTATCAAGGATATGCTATATTACAACCCCATGTCCACTCTAAGCATTATATCTGAACATATAATCTTCTCTATTCTCTTTATATTAAGAGAGGAGGGATTTTCATGTTCAAGTTTGAGAGGAAGAACGGTTGGAGATGAATAATAACAAAAGGAAAAATATTTGTTAAAGGAAATGACTAATGAGCATTTTGGATGGGTTAATTTGTGGGTTTTCTTTTTTGAGCGGATTTTAAACTATTTCTAAGTGTTTTGAATTGAAGGTGATGGGGGGTAGGGGAGATAGGGTTAGGTTTCTAGGCAATAAGAGACTGAGGTTTTTTTTTTTTAATTTTTAATTTTTTTTAAAGTAAAAAATGTAAGATTCATGGTCAACTTGTGTGGGCAGCAAGTTAAATCGAAAAAGTTAAGGAAGAAAATATGGAGGCTCTAACCCAAGTGTCGATCGGCACTTGGTCCTAAAATCCTCCAGATCTTTCCTAATTCGTTTCGTCTGTTTCCATTTCCAATTCAAACTTAATTTCTTACGAATTTTGATTTTTTTTTTTCATGGTTCTCAAGTTCAACAGATTAAATCCAAATATGTCTAATTAATTAATTAATCAATTTTTACCTATTTTGTAATGAATCAATAAATGCTTTCACCTGGACTAGATTTGGTGCATGCAACCTTACAATAAACCATACCTTTAGTTAATAGGATCACGACACATCACCCAATTTAAATTGGACTAAAAATAGGCCAATCAAAATTAAGATATTATAATCACCTATGGTAAGAATCTGAGTTATGCAAGTGTACCTTACTGTTATTATTATTTTTTTTTTTTTTTGAGAAAATGAAACTTGCTTATTTGATATCTTTTAATTCGATAGTCCGATTAATGCTCATGAATTGTTGTTTTTTATTGTTATGACCTTAAGATTTGTTTTACAAAAAATATTTGGAGATCAAATGGCCAAATTTTTTATATTATCTTGGAGACATGTAATGGTGATGACATAACACTACAATGCGAGTTAGGCCAAATAGGAGTTGCAAAATGGGATATCTACACTTGCCATTGAGAAATGACATCTTGACATCTACCTAAAATAGAGACCACTGGAAACATGTTGTAATGGAAATAAATGATCGAATAGAAGAAAAACAAGCAACTAGGCAAAGGTTTCCTCAAACTCAATCCCATACTCTAGAGTAAACCCCTTGGCAACTAGGCAAGCCTTGCAGTAATCAATACTACCACCCAAGCGAGACTTGATCAACCATATTCCAAGTTTGTGACTTATATAGTGTATCCAATTATTCTTTCACAGCTTGTTTCCATAATGAGTCAGAGGAAGCCTCACGAAAGTTTTGAGGTTCATGAAGGGATGTAATGATAAATATACAATAATAGTCACAAAGGTGAGAGGGAAAAGTTGTTACCCAAATAGATTGATGAAGTTTAGGGTTAGGAGTAGCTGCAAGATCTATAGGTAGGTCAAATGGTGAGGGCCTAGCAAGAATTGGAATGATTGGTTCATTAGGAAGTGAGTTGGTAGAAGGGATCTCAGGGAATATGTCTGGAATAGGATCCACACTTAAAGTTGGAGAAGTAGAATCCATGAAATTTGACAAAGTGTAATACATTTTGTGTACCAAAAAAACCACATGACGAGAGATCCTAAGCTGTTTGGCAATGGGATCATAACACCTATACCCCTTTTGTTCAATTCTATAACCAAGAAAACAACAAAATGGTGAGTGGGGTTGAAGTTTAATGCGTTCTTGGGCTTGAAGGGGAACAAAACATGCATAAACCAAAAACTTTAAGAAGGCTTTAATTGGGAGTTGTGTCATGCAATAATTCATATGGTATTTGGTATGGTAAGATAGGTGTGGGACACCTATTAATGGTGTAGACAACATTAAGGGAGTGGAAGCAGTAGTGGTGAGTGCCCTAATAGTGTCTAGAATGTAGTAAACACTAGAGACGAACAAATTGGGAGTAGAAATGAAACCTACTTGACTAACAATCGTAAGGGAACAACTGGCTGTGTAAATATACAAAAAAAAGCCTATGAACACATACATGAGAAATCCCAATGAAATGTGACTGATTAGAAGTCACTAAAAAATTTGTCCAAAAAAAATGTATTTGAGCATGAGCATATCTATGCCATTAGTTTAAGATGCATTTAGTTTGAATATATTTTAAAAATTCTATTTCTAATTATACTATTTTTTCAAAAATCAAAAAATTGACAATCAAATTAGAAGTAATGCAAAAAGTGGATATACTAGCCTCATCACACCCACAACATGCATACTAAGAGGCTTTTTTCCTTTTTCTATTTTGGTCTAGTGTCAAAAAAGTTTCACTCATCTTAAATTGAACTTTCTTATGTATTTGTGAATTCTTGAGTATTGATATAGTCAGAAGTGTGAGGCTTGCACCAGAAAGTGAATACATCCATATATGGACATATGATTTCAATGTAATTTTGGTGTTCAATTTTTTTGGAGCTTATCTCATCACACTATGATTATATAAGTAATTTGCAAATGTGCAACATCAATGGTCAAACACGAAACTTCAAATTGAGATAAAAAAAAAATTACATTGAAAAAAAAAAAAGATTAAAAAAGCCTATGAGCGCGCATGTAGTGCATGCAATGTGTTTGTATAAGACTATCAAGATTCAATAAGATAATTACATAACAATGATATATGGTAATGTGATTTTTTTGGTAATTTTACATTTCTGTAATTTTTTATACAAATAAATGCACCAAACATTATAATGTCAAGTATTGACATTACCATAATCATGGTTTTCAGATTCGGATCATTTAATGAACCGTAAAAGAAAAATGTTCAAGATTTTTGAGGTCTGACTGACGTCGAATCGAGATCGAATCGTGATGATATCATAATTAATTTAATAGTTATTTAAAAATATATAAAATTAGTATAAATAGAGAAATTAACTAAAATAATCCAATTAAATATAGAAATCAATATTTTTTAAATATATTTTTTCATATCATAACTCTCACAAGACAAATAAAAAATATCAAATCCTAAGCAAACTTAAATATAGTATTTATTTATATGTTGATTAATTAAACTTGTGATGATAATAATAATAATAATAATTATCATTATATAAGAATTAGAAGGACACTTGTTAACTAAAATATTTTTTAAAATTATTTAACAATTTAATAATTATTATATACATAATTTTATTCATTTCATTTTTAAAAAATTGTAAATATTAATTAAAAATTGAGTAATGCTATTACCACACATTTTGCACAATTTTTGCCATATTTTAACTGGTCATATCTCATTATGTGGCAAATTATAACAAAAATTGTATAAATATTATAGTACCAACATTACTCTTAAAAATACTTAAACATATTTATTGCACATGATCATATTGGGCTAAACTGAAAAAAGAGCTAAATCTAACGGCAGAAATTTTTTGCTTTTATTCAAAAATTAGAGCATCCACATTGGTAGCTATTTTTTTAGCTATTAGGCACTACAAAAAACTATTCTATCTATTTTACTTTCTCACTTTACAAAACATCCAATATCAGTGATTCTATTTTTTTACCTATTCATTTAAATATTTTTTATTTTTTATTTTTTATTATTTCTTTCACACATGTCTCTCCCTCTCTTATCTAAAGATTCTAAAGCCCAAAACCCCAACCACCTCTGTTGAAACCAAAAAATTACTTTATAAAAAGTGTTGCATGTACATGGCAACTAGGATTAAACAATAGCATAGGTTCAAAAAAGTGTGGTCATGTATGGTCGGCATCTAGCCAATACTACAAAATATATATATATATATATATATATATATATATATATGAGCCACGTTCATAGCCTGCTGCCTAGTACAAAAGCAAAAGATAGACACAAATCAAGTAAAACAAAAACAAAAACAAAAGCTGAAAAGTGAATAAGGAAGTGGCATTACCAGAAAGTAAGGAAAACGGTTTGGTGAAAGTGGGCCTGAAAAGTTGAAAAGTGGGGGTGTCACAAGCTAAAATGGGGGAGTTTAAAAAGCAACGGAGCAAATAAAAAGAGAAAAGAAGCTGAAAAATGGGTCACGGCTCAACATGAAATTAGGAGCTGTGGAGGAAAAAACTGACAAAAACTGCTCCATGATCTGATCAGTTGAGAGAAAAATAAGGGAGCAACTTCTTTGGAATCTCTCTATAAATAGAGGGAGGCACGCAAGAAAAAAAAAGAGAGGAGAAAAAGGAGGAAAAAAAGGAAAGAAAGCTGAGATACAAAAAGAGAGAAGTGCACACACACACGGCAAAGGCATAGAGAGAAGACAAAAAAGAGAGGCACAGACAGAGAGAGCAACATCAAGCAGAGGAGAAATACGCAGCATAGGTTCGTATATGGGATTTTACATCAGTCCCTTTCTTCTCTAAATCTCTTTCTCCCTCATTCTCAAACTTGAATTTTTACTTGGTAATGCAAACAGGATCGGGTTTCATGGGGAGTTCCTAACTCTATACATGAAACTTTAAATATGAGTCCTTGACTCATAACTCCTATTTGTACATTACCAAATAAAAATTCTCTCATTACTAAAATCTTTCTCTCAACCTTCTTCAAATAATTTTTGTTTGGGAAAACAAATAGGGTTGGGTTTCATGAGTAGTTCCTAACTCCATACATGAAACTTTATACAAGAGTCCCTGACTCTTAAATCCTATTTGAAAATTACCAAATAAAATTTCTCTCAATTTGTGTTGTAATGTCTTTTCTATTAAAATTGGAGTCCTTGACTCTACCCCAAAATTGGAGTCCTTGACTCTATCCCAAAATTGGAGTCCTTGACTCTACCCTTAAAATTGGAGTCCTTGACTCTACCCCAAAATTGGAGTCCTTGACTCTATCCCAAAATTGGAGTCCTTGACTCTACCCTTAAAATTGGAGTCCTTGACTCTATCCCAAAATTGGAGTCCTTAAAATTGGAGTCCTTGACTCTACCCCAAAATTGGAGTCCTTGACTCTACCATTAAAATTGGAATCCTTGACTCTACCAAATAATTGGAGTCCTTGACTCTACCATTTTAATGAAGTTCTTGACTCCATCATCAAATTAATGGGAGGCATTAACTCTACCAAATTAATTGTGACTAATTCTTTAGGATTATTAATTCTTTAAACAAGATCAAAGTTAGTAATTCTTAAAGGAAATTTTCTAATTCTCAATGTTCATAAAAAAATAATTATTGCTTCAAAGGAACATTCTTTCCATTAATTAAATTTGGAAACTTCAATCAAAATATTATCCTTGAATCAATTTCCATAAAAATATGGTCATCGACTTATCCTTGAGATTAAAACCAATTATCTCACCCAATACTTAATTAAAAGCCAAAGTATTGACTTAAAGATCCATCATTTAAAATGGGAACAAAACCATATTTGAAACTTTGAAGCTAAAACCTCAAATTAAGAACTACGAAGTGGCTTGATCCCCGCCAAGGGTACGTAGGCAACCTAAATAAATTATTAGGTGCAGCCACAAATAAATAAAGACATATGTCCTCTTGAACACACAAATAAATAAAGATGACATGATTGGAATCAAAAGGTCTTCCCTTGAAACAAGGGATTGTAATTAAGAGATACATTATTTGAATGGGTACAACTCACATCAATAAAACCCATATGCCAAAAGGCCTATGGGTGAAATTATGTTTGATGAATTTGACTAATTTGACAATATTTGTTAAACATAATTTGACGACGTTTGTTAAAACATAAGATGACAACGTTTGTTAAACATAAATTAACAATTATTGTTAAACGGTTAACAATTTTTGTCAACAACCTCGACTGCCACCCATAACCCACAGCCACCTCCATTGTTCATAGGCCACCATTAACACAACCCAAATCCACCAAATTTGCAACAAAATCATCTCAAAAACCAACCAAAATCACACATAAAAATAACCAAAATTCAACAAACCCACAAATCCAGCAACCAAAAAACCTAATGACAACCAAAAACAAAACCCTCATCACCGCCACAGCCAACAACAACCACCCATAGCAATGCTAAGCCAAACCAGGCTTCAACCTAACCAATCCCAACCACCAACACAAACCTACAAACACAAACATAGTTTGACCCTGATCCTGACCCTAACCCTGACCACAAACACAAACACATACCCACATTGGGTTCTCAGTGTTTTGGATGTCAAGGGTATGATCACCTGAAATCTGAATATCCTACATATTTGAAGTCTAAGGGTAAGGCTATGGCTGTAACCCTTAGTGATGGTGAAGTTTCTGATAATGAGTCTGATTGTGATGAGAATGGAAACTTTATTGCTTTCACCCCAAAATTTTGAAAAACCACTTGATCAATTTGAAAGATATTGACTAATTGATCATCATACAAGATAGAGTTCAGAAAATAATGAACAATTACATCAATTGAACAAGTCAATTTCATCAATTTAGCCAAATTTACCACCAGGCTTGGGTCACTGGAGTCTCAGGACTTGTGTCGAAAATGGCTTGGGGCTTTGGTCGCTAGCGACTTGACAGGCAGGGGCTGAGGAGTTGGAGGAAGACAGAAATAATAAAAAAATCAAGGGGGAGAAGATAAGGGCTGGGTTTGGTGCAGAAGAAAGGTGAAGTAGAAAGAAAAAATAGAGAAAAAAATGGCTGGAGGAAGGAACAAAAAATAAGAAAAAAAAAATTGAAAGGGAGAAGTGTTGGGTTTGGGTTCAATGAAGAAGAAAGGAGTGCGAAGAAGAAAGAGAAAAGAAAGAAAGAGAGAAAAAAGATTATTTTAATAAAAGAAGAGAGAGATAAACCAATTAAAATATATATATATATATATATATTTTACCTTTAAGCTACCGTGCACAACCAAAAAGTGCACCGTAGCTAAGAAGTCAAATCTTTTTACTATAGCTCCACCATTGTAGCCCCATTATTATGATTGTTGGTGCTAAAAAATTGCAATATAGCTTTTTAGCACCACTAACACTAACGCTCTTAGAAGCATTCATCATTTCAGATGTAAGTCATGGGAAAGGCTTAGGAACTCAAAAAGAATACCAAAAAAAAGAAACTAAGAGAAAGTAGAAACACAGCAGTATTCAGCTAAAAAGAGAGTAAAAAGAAAAGAAGCAGCAAATGACAAATGTGTGACCAGCGACTATGTTGGCAACCTGCTGTCTCAAAAGATACAATAATTTTGTTGTTTTTAACTTTCGTATAGTTGAAATAGAAAGGAGCGTTTCCTCCTCTTTAATTTTCTTTCAATTTGTTACTATCAATAACCTCTTGCTCCCATGAGGAACTACTCAATATTGACACCTTTCTTTTACATCTTCTTCCTCCTTTTCATCTTTCTCCATATCACATTTACTACTTCTACACCCCCTTACATAGCTGTTGATAATATTACCCTCGACTGTGGCTCTTTTGGCAACTCAAAGGCTACCGATGAGCGTGACTGGATCGGAGACATAGGTTCCAAGTATAGTCCCATAAAACAAAACAACAAATCTAATTCCTCTGAAGCCCAACGCCCAGTATCCAATGAGTCTATCCCCTACAGGACAGCCCGGTTTTCTTATTCCCAATTCACATGTGTTTTTCTGGTCACACCTGGCCCGAAATTTGTTCGTTTGGACTTTCACTCAGCTGCATACTCAGGTTTTACCAAGTCTAAAGACTTTTTTACTGTCAAAGCGGGTTCGTTCACCTTACTTAGAAACTTCAGCTCTTCCATTTATACTGATTCTTCAGATGAAAAGTATTTTTTTAAAGAGTTCTGCATCAATGTTGAAAAAAATAAAAAATTGAAATTAACCTTCATTCCTTTTGCAAGTGGTTCTATGAGCTACTATGCTTTCATTAATGGTATTGAGGTTGTCTCCATGCCTACGGACATGTACTATACCTCAAGTAGTTCTATTATAGAAGGTAAAGTTCCTGTTTATGTTGGCCGGTCTCCTCAGTTCTACATAAACTACAGCATGGCACTCGAGATGGTCTATCGATTAAGCATTGGTGGGAGCTCCATACCACCAATGCAAGACACTGGAATGTTTAGAAAATGGTCTGAGGGCATGACTGATTATTTGTTGAGCAACGGTACAAGCCCTCGTGATCCATCTTTGAAACTCAAATACTCAAAAATACCAAAATACATTGCACCTGGGACTAGGGACTCGATGTCTAATTTGACATGGGGATTACCTGTTGAGACGAGATTCAATTATCGGGTGAGGCTCCATTTCTGTGAAATAGATCTTGGGATACACTTCTCTGGCACAAGGGAATTCACCATCTATATAGACTATCAGCTAGCAGAAGAAACGGCAGATGTAATATTGTGGGCTGACGATAACAATACGTCATACTACAAGGACTACGTAGTAATGATCCAAAACAAGGGCGAGGACAGTCATACTCTGGCCATTGATCTACACCCTAGAACAGATGCAACTTTAAGCGATGCTATTTTAAACGGTGTGGAAGTGTTCAAATTGGGCGACCTATCTGGCAATCTTGCTGGACTAAATATGGTCCCTCCACTGATGGATTAACAACCTGCTCTGGCAGCCAACAAGTCTAATACATAGAAAACAATGTTCATTGCTATTGGAAGTGGTGTTGGCTTTTTAGTCGTGGCCGCTCTAGTGTGTTTCATGGTTCTCTGTATATTGAAGAAGACTGAGCGTTATGGTTCTTACCATCCACTAGCAAAGTGGTGGTGTTGGTTTAGACCAGATCCTTACAAAAGAGAGTTCTCAAGGAGAACAGCTTCATCACTGCCTGGAGAACTATGCTGCTACTTCAGACTAGATGAAATCAAAACAGCAACCTACAACTTCAATGAAGATCTAATTGTCAGTGTTGGTGGCTTTGGCAACGTTTACAAGGGTCTGATTGAGCAAGGTAATGGATAATACCATGGTTATCTTTTAATTTTTAGTTATTTCCAGAATTAGTCCTAATTGTAGTCTAATTACATATAATTAAGATTAGTGATACTATATTTTTTAGAGTTGTTTAATAATTTGATGAAATCCAACTTGTTTCGAGTTCCTATACGTATTGGACATGGCCATATATAAAGGAAAAATATTCTCTTACACTGATTTATATCCATTATTTTACACAATATCCACAATCAATGTCCTGATATACACATTTTAGAAGATAAAAGAAAATGTCCTCTTTTAAACACATGGAAGTGAGTATTATTGCCCATTTATATAAACTGTTTAATGTGACCACTGTGTCCAATTTTAGGGTGTCTTCACATCTTATATTTTCCAAAGAGCATAGAAACTAGACATAAGTCCTACTCTTTGTTTATGCACAATAGTACAAGGGTGGTGCTAGAGATGGTACAAATTTTAATTATATAAAACTTACAAATTAATGTGTTCTCATAGATTGTTGAAAGTTGCAAATTAATGTTATAGGTTGTTAAAATCCACAAATCACATACATTGCTACATTTATTGGGTTTTAGAAACACAATAGTACAATATATTTTATCCTTTAGGTAATATAGTGGTGGCAATCAAGCGCAAGAAACAAGAGTCTCGACAAGGTGCTCGTGAGTTTATAACAGAGATCAATATGCTTTCTAAACATTGTCATGTGCACCTTGTGTCTCTCATTGGATACTGCAATTATGAGGGTAAGATAATACTTGTTTACAAGTACATGACAAATGGTACCCTCTGCCACCACCTCTATGACACCCCTAATGATCCCCTCACCTAGAAACAAAGGCTCCAGATATGCATAGGAGCAGCACATGGTTTGCACTACCTACACACATGTACAAAGCACCCTATTATCCACCGTGATGTGAAGACAACAAATATTCTATTGGTTGAGAAATAGGTATCCAAGGTTTCAGATTTTGGGTTGTGCAAAATGGGTTTGGATAACACTGTCGTTAATACCCTAATAAAGGGGACATGAGGTATTTGGCCCAATAAAAGAGATATTCTAACTAAAGTTCTTGCTGCCAATCAAAGATAATATTTAAACAATTTCACAATAGAAAAACACGGTAATGTGAGTATGGAAAAAAGAAGTTAACAATAGTAAACAGAATAATCTTGTTAGGGTACTTTTTTTTTTTTTACACCTAATTTTATTTGGGTACCACCTATTTATTTTCAAACACCACTAATAAGTTGTTGGGTTTTCCCAAATATTTTTTGCTCTATTATTATGTTAATTACAAATGTTTCATATCTCATTATTCAAATTGGGTTATGATATAAACTATCACAAAAAGCTCAAAAACTCATATTTTATCCAATTTTATTATCATATTCTATTTAAAGCCCAAGAATACTTATACTTGGCAATATTGAAGAAGCCCATGATTCAAGTCCATAGCAAAACAATTTTATTAATGGAATTCAAATCCATGATCAAAGCCCATGATTTAAACACATGGAAATTTATTTATCCAAAGCTCAATTCTCATTAGCAACATCAATGCCCAACTTTCATTGGTAATATTAAAACCCAATTTTCATTGGCAACATCAAAGCCCAATTCTCATTGGCAATATCAAAAGCCTAACTTACGTTGGCATTATTTAAAGCCCAATTTTCATTGGCAATATCAAAACTCAATTCTCATTGGCAATATCAAAAACCCAACTTGCGTTGGCACTATTAAAAGCCCAAGCTAATTACTTGACACTATTCTATCAAAAACCCAAGGTTACTAAATACTTGGCAAAATACTATATCATAATTATTCTTAAACATATTATTATAATATTACAAACTAATGAAATTTATGAATTATCTATTCTCAAAACCCATGGCAATCATCTTGTAAAAGCCCATGGAAAGTTATGATTGTTAGACCCCTGACATATATTTATTGTTATAAACCCATGAAATACATGGACATCATTTGCATCGCGACATCCATAATATACGCCTTCGACATTCATGGTAAATATTCAAACCCACAAGCTCATCATTTAAGTTATGATGCGATTATTAGAAACCGTGAACATTATTGCAACATGGAATTCATCAAAGTAAATAGTATTTACAAAAGTATTTTGAAACTTATCCAATTATTTCAAACATTACAACTAATTACTCAAAGGCCTATTGCAAGTATTTATGAAAAACCCAAAAATATTTACTAATAAAATCCATGAGGAATGAAAGCCCATGGCAACATGTGCACACAACCCAACCCATGTGAGCAAGCCCAAGCAAAAAACACAAGCAGCCAACCAAAAGGAAACTAGAGACTCATACAAGGGAACCAAGCCTTTGAGAATGGACTAAGGGTTGTCCCATCAATTTTTGCCACCCTTTGCCTGAGGTGAACAGTATCCAAGGGCTGTCATATCAGCTAAAGTCAAAAGGATGAAGAGACTTCATGATCTTCCTCAAAACTGCACCTCTAACTGAAGGGGAGCTGAAACCAAATTATCCAAACTTCAACAAATTGATACTATAAATGTTAAAAATGATTGATTCATGTACCAAGCCCATGAATCCTAAAGGGGAAAATTTGGGAACATGTGGTTTGGAGGGCATAAAGAGATATCCAACGAACCCCCTAAAGTAGACTAGAACTTGACATCTGGCTTGGGGTGTTGAAATCTTACTTCTTGGAGGACCAAATCTCAATTTGTAGCATTAGGATTCATTCTTGATACACAATAATTAAGCTCAGTCCTGAAAATCTTGGCACTTGATGCAAAAAGCTCTAAAATCTCATCATTCCCCAAAGAAGCAAGACAACCCTTCAAAGTGGATTTTCCTACTTCTGATCAAAATCTCAGGAAATTTAAACCTTGATTTTGTCACCCTTGATGAGTCATGCATTTTTGGATTCTTGTCAATCAATGCTTCTCTAAAGCTCCATTATAAAAACATACACACCTCAGCCCACTGTGGGAGGAAGCCTCTCTAGAAAATTTCTGTCAATGACTACACTCTGCAGAAATTCAATCCCTATTTGCTTTCTTTAAGCTTCCCCAAGCTCTCTTGAGCTCACTCACAACCTTTCTCAGCCCATAGTCACCATAACACCAACATTTACCACCTTGCTTACACCTTCCTACTCCAAAAATGTCCCATAACTAACCAGGACAGCCACTCCCTCTGAAACCCTTGGTTTGTTTACTACTTTGCTCGTGCTTTAGCTTTCCTTAAGCTCACCACTCATCATCTTCAGCCTACACTCGTCTAATTTCAAATATTCTCCTCACCCCTCTACACAACCACAGCTCAAAAATGTCCTCCAACTAGACACAAATGGTTCATTACTCACAAAAAGCTTTAATCTCAGTGTTAATCCCATCTCACTCACTCAAAATAGCCCACATTCACCTTATTCATGCCTTATAATTATACATTCACCAAAATCTTAGTTTAATACTTGCTGCACTAAGCTATGGATCTTTCTCTCCCTTCATTCCATCCTATTTTTCCTCTTTTATTTGTAACTATGGAGCCTTTAATCATTGTTTATTATTATGATGAAGAATATAATGTATTTGTAACAATTGAATTTTTCCCTCACAATTGATATAATGATGGCTAAAAGTACTATAAATTTCCTTGACCAAGACACACAAGGACCCCCAGGAGTGAACATTTTCCTAAATTTATTTAATCATTGACTGCTGGAGTCTATGTATAATTTCACCCCTACCGCTAGAGATAATACCGTACCGCTAGAGGACTGATTTGAACTATGACGCCGTAAAAAGACTAATAATATAACAAACTAACAATACTAACGTGTTTATTGGGCTTTATTGTTGTCTTCTTGTTACGCTGTAGCCTCTATCTCTTGCTTGGGCGGACTTACACCACACCGATAGCCTTTGTTCTTCATTTCAAGGGCCCATTGTTGAGTTTCGGCTTGGCTACCCCATGTTCTATTTGAAAACATCAGAAATTTTCCCCTCTACATTTTGGCGACTCCATTCAGGAGCCAACCATAGTGAAAGTCTATCGTGCCCTCAAGGTGCATAAAAGCCAACAAGAAGCAAGTTAACATGATGTTAGCTCGGCGGTACAAAGTTAGTACTCTACAGCTGCACTTGATGCCAAATTTTAGAAGAGCAGCCTTTACTGCCTTACTGCAGCCTCTACAAAGCTAACATTATGTATATATTTATAAGTATATATATACATATATATATATATATATATACACGTATGAATATACAAGTGAACACTCTATTTTCTTTCCTTCAAAAAAGAAACAAAATTTAAAAAATAAAAAATAAAATAAAAAAAGGGTGTCCTCAAGGTGAACAGTACAATATTTAGACATGGTTAGTCAAAAAGAAAAAGATAACAATGCACATATGTATGTTTATATACATGCATAGAAGAATGGACACTTTTTTTTTCTTTCAAAATCACAAAACCTTTTACTTTGCCTTTGGCTCAAAAATGGTTTTATGCAAAAAAAAAAAAAAAAAGGAACCCAGTAGCTACGGCTGGAGTTGTCCTTTGCCATGAAAAGTACAATATTTACATGTGAATGGCTAAAAGAAAAGGGTAATGACACGTATACGTATGTTAGCATACATATACATAGATGAATAAACACTATTTGATGACAAAACATTTTTTCCCCTCCCTTTTGGGCTCAAAAAATCATTTTTGCAAAAAAAATGGCACTACAACTACGGCTGGAAGTGTCCCCTACTATATACAGTGCAATATCCCCACATGAACAGTGAGAAAAGTCATGTGCACACATAAAAAATTAACATTGGACAACCCCCTTTATGCAGAAAATTTCTTTAGGCATGAACCCTTTTACAAGGCAATATCCATAGTTGACTAGTCCTTTTTTCACATGAGATTTTGGTACCTATCAATTGAATGACCTTTTGCACACATAAAAAAGTAACATTGGGTAGCCCTTTTATGCAGAAAAATCCTTTTTATGCAAAAAATTCTTTTATGCATAAAATTCGTTTATGCAGAAAATTCTTCTATGCAGAAAATCCTTTTATGCAGAAAAATCCCTTTTATGCATAAAATTCATTTATGTGGAAAATCCTTTTATGTAGAAAATTATTTTATGCAGAAAATTTTCCTATTATGCAGAAAATTTTTCTGTTATGCAGAAAAATTTCTATTATGTAGAAAATTTTCTGTTATGCAGAAAAATTGTGCAGAAAGTTTTCTTTTATGCAGAAAAATTAGCTTTCATGCAAAAAAAAAAAAAAAAAAAACTTATTTTAGGTATGAACCCTTTTACAAGACAATGTCCATAGCTGAGTAGTCCTTCTTTCACATGAGATGTTGGTCTCCACAATTGAATGACCTTTTGTATAGATAACAACAGCACTTACAATTAGACAAATTACAACTAAATAAGTTTATATATATATATATATATAGCTAAACAGTTTTGCATACATGAGTAGTAACAGCACCTAGAAGTTTTTTTTTCTTCTTCTATTACAAAAAGAAAGGGGGCAAGAAGTCTTTATAACTAAGGAAGTCTCAAAACATATATTACATCCCAACAAAGTTGTCCACTAGAGAAATGAACTAAAGCATGAGTAGCCTAATCCAATAAGCCACCAAAGGTTTCTGCGGAGGACGAGCCACCGTTGGTGGGTAAGGGTAACATGATGGAATTCTTTTGACTTGTCAAAATGGATAGTTTCACTAACTTTGCTACAATTGCTTTCTCTGACTTTGCTACAATTGCTTTCTCTAAATTTGCAATCTTCACCACAAGTTCAGCCAACTTCATCTCACCATCATGAGTGATGCATGAGGCAGCGGTAGTTTTGAGCCAATCAAGAATGAACTGAAAATAAGTTTAAAAGCTTTTTTTTTTTTTTTTATCCAAAAGAAAGGAAAGCACGAGGAAGCATCCAGCAACAAATCACAGCCATAATGTAAATAAACTCAGCTATGAAATGGAAGTATGTATTATTACTCATGATTACGCATGAGGCTTAGTTGCCTCAAATAGAAGGGTACTAAGTCAAATGAAGCTAGTACAAAACTTACGGCTATATCCAGAAGAGAACATATCTAATGGAAGAAGAATTCTTGTTCAGCAGTATAGCTGAACCATTCAAGGAACTTCCAGCAGTACCCAACCTATCTTCTCCATCTAACAAAGAATGCATTGATGTCCTTGCTTTGGAGTACGATATGAAGCATAATTCAAATCCTTATCTAGTGATACATGCTCTCAATGTCAAACCATGGAAAGACTTATCATGGCATATGGACTCTCCATCGCTGTACTCATGTCGTCGTGCTACTAGACTACCATTAGTTCACTGATATATGGCTGAAGCCATGAACTTTCAAGATAAGTTATTACATCACTATCTTTAAATTTATATTGAGTATATGTTACTCTACTATGCTCATATCATTTAGTACAAATTACTTTAATATTAATCACATTCATCACTCAATTAAAACTATCACGTTAAATGTATATTACTTTATCTTTACCATTATTGCAACCATTGATCAAAAATTGTTATGTGAAACATATTGTTTGTTTCAACCATTGTTATACTTCTTATATCTTGGAATTTGTCTATTTTGTAGGCATAAAATCCCTGATCATAACTCCTTGCAACTAAAATCATCAATATTATCCTAATCACTAAAGGAAATCCTTCTTGTACCAATCGCTGAACCAAGTAGATTGGCGGTCATCCCTTAAAGAAGCTTTGTTGCCATTGAAGCCATGGTAGCCCCACGCATACTTCACTTCACATAGTGATTACATTGACATCTTTGCTTAGGAGTACCACATGATGCTCAGTTTAGATCCTAACTTGGTGATACATGCTCTCAATGTCAAGCCATAGAGAGATTTATCATAACCTATGGACTTTCCACTGCTGTACTCATGTCACTACACTGCTAGACTGCCATAAGTTCACTGATATACGGTTGGAGCCATGAACTTTCAAAGATAAGTCACCACGTCACTATCTTTAAATTTGTATTGAATATATGTTTCTCTACTAGCACTATACCACTTAATACAAATTACTTTAATATTATATCATATACATCATTCAATCCAACCTATCACGTTAAATATATGTTACTTTATCTCAAACATTATTGCAATCATTATACAAAACATATTAGTTATTTCAGTAATCATCATGTTTTTTAAATATTGGGCTTTTATTTTGTAGGCATAAAACCCATAAGAATTTTTCATCCCAATATAGAAGCCCGAATCATCCAAGAAATTCAATGAATCCCTGTCGCTGGAATCACCAATCTTGTTCCAATCAATAAAAGAAAGTTTTTTCTAAATCATCCACTGAGCCAAGTAGATTGGAGGTCATCAAAGAAGTTTTATTATCGCCATCAAAGTTGTGCCATGGCAGAAGGCAAAAATCTCATGAAACCTATCAATGGCAAATGGCTGGAGCTATGTCATACTTAACTCAATAATCATATTTTCTGCAAAATGCTTCGGAAATAGAGAGTAAGCATTATCCTTACTCTAAAACACGAATATCTTACATTTATTTCAAAACTATAAATATTTTAAGATACATTTTTACATAGACATTTGTATTTCAAACTTACTTGCAAGGACAAACCTTTTGCAACTTGACATTTTCAAAATAAATTGTTCAACCTCCATGACTATATTTTGGCTCAATCATATCAATATTTCAATGATCAAAACACTTTTCATGTTTCAAACCTTTACATATTCAAAATTGAAGACAACCTTTATGGTTGGGACTCTTCAAAATAAAATGGTCATGCATTTAGCAAGTGATTTCACAAATAGATATTACCTTTATGACCATGCTTTAATTTTTTAAGCCTAAGAATTGTAATCTTTCGACAATCAAAATATCTTGGCAAAAGAAATTTTTGATTAAAGAAAATATAGCCTATACGTTTGAACCAGCTTCAAGTCATTTCAAGAAAAAAAAAAAAAACAACATATATGATTGAACCAATTTTCAAAACATCACGTATAATACAACATTTACGGCTATATAAGCTTACAACATACTTCACATTACATAGTGACTACGTTACATTACATTACATCACAATATATCACAAAAGTAAATTTTTGAAAAGAAAAAAGATACACCTAAGAAAATATAAGAATCTACTCCAACAAAGCCATTGCCAAAGATCTCCACTAGAGGGGAAACACCGTTGAAAGACACATGATCTCATCCCTCTGATTAAAAGATAAAGTTCAGCCACCATTAACACAGTATTCTCCTCAGATCGGCTATCTCCATCATCATGAACAGTACATGATTCAGTGGCACAATAAATATGACTACAACTAGAGCAATAGTCCTCTCACAACAACACCGACCTTGCATCGAACCATGAAGCTAGAATGTTTCTTTCCAATATCTCCAAATACCCTTGACGATCAATTTTTTCAAGAGTAATGACAACAAATTTTCCCTGCTCTACCATGAGGTAAGAGACCATAGTTAAATATCCAACGATAATAACAAAAGAGCAAATGAACAGTATCAAGACATAATTCCTTCTACCAATATGAGCAATTTCAGATCATACTTGGAGATTCATTTATTTTAAGGAACATCGTGGAGATATGGCAGAATCGTGGTTGGAACTCTTCAAAAGCAGTCTCTCTAGCCATAACAGAATCAGTAAGGCTTTGTCAATTGCCATTATGTCTTTGACAGCAAAACCTGAAGTGAAAATGCATCAGCAATAAATATTCATGATAAGAAAAAGGGAAGGGGCATAAAGTCTGTATCCGTATCCTCAAATTCATCATCATACTTCCTCGACTATGTCTTGTTATTATCACCAAGTTGTTGGAACCATAAGGTCAAAGAAATGCAAGGCCGTGAATGAAGATGAGAAAGGAAAGAAAGGATGTAAGAAGATAAGGTGTTCTTGAAGAAACCTCTTCCATAGGTTCATAAATCTTCGTCCTACCGGCAATGTTCTTCCCCTAAATTGCTTCATCATGACAGTCGGACCTATGGAACCAATAGTTCGGTTAACAAAAGTAACAGTTTGTTCTAAATAACCATCATTGAAGGGTCTAGATTCATTACGGCTGGAAGTCTCACTAGATTAGACTTGGGGACTTCCACCACAGTGTCTGGATATCTCCTCCATGAACCAGACAACTATTAAATTCAGCTTCTCTAGATTCCAATGGCGCATCAGATTATGGAATACAATCTTATAGCGGAACAATATCACATCACCAATGATATTGGCTTTATGAAGGGATCAACAAGACACTTTATTATCAATCTTTTAGCTTATTCAATTAGGCCAATCAATAATGGGCCCACAAAGACCCATAAAGCGAATGGGGGCTGGCAGAAGCTCTTAATCACTGGATACAAAACATCAGTAGCAGCTAGAGCCCATACAGTTTCGTCACTAGAATATCTCTTCGTAGCACCCACTTTAGAGGTGCACTAATTGGATTATCCTTCTCAATTACTATTGAAGGACTCGTATCACCTTGCCAACGGTTCCAATTCCACCAACAACTAAAATCTCTTTATCAACTACAAAAGCAAAAGAAAAAATCAATTTAGAAAAGTTGAATCAGAAAAGGAGGATGGAAGAAGTTTGGAATGAGATAAAAAGGTTCTTATAGTCTTAGAAAAAAGGAAGAAGCTCTCTCTTTCAAGCTCACCATCTCTCTCTCTCTCTCTTTCAACCCATGCAACATAGGCTTATGGACTCATTCAAACTCACATATGTGACCAAAGGCAAGCTAATCACACATATTCTGGGGGCTAAAGGTTGTGGTACGATTTTTTCACTCAAGCCACATGCTCTAATCCTATTTAATCACCTTTATTTATTCACCAAAAATACCAAAATATCACCCATATATTATTTTGGGCCCCCATGAATATTTCTCATTAGCCCACAAATATTTCCTATCTCATTATCTATAATAGGCCAACATTTAAAAAAAAAAAAAAAAGAACTCGCATGTGTGATCCTAATATTTTTCTTTCAAAAAATATAGTATTACTAATAACTTGATCACACGTGACTTGGGGGGCTAAATGTTAGGGTACCCTTTTTTTTTTTTTTACCCCTAATTTTATTTAGGTACCGCTTATTTATTTTCAAACACCACTAATAAGTTATTGGGTTTTCCCAAATATTTTTTGCTCTATTATTATGTTAATCACAAATGTTTCATATCTCATTATCTAAATTGGGTTATGATATAAACTACCACAAAAAGTCTCAAAACTCATATTTTATCCAATTTTATTATCATATTCTATTGAAAGCCCAAGAATACTTATATTTGGCAATATTTAAGAAGCCCATGATTCAAGTCCATGGCAAAACAATTTTATCAATGGAATTCAAATTCATGATCATAGCCCATGATTTAAACACATAGCAATTTATTTATCCAAAACCCAATTCTCGTTGGCAATATCAAAACCCAATTTTCATTGGCAACATCAAAACCCAATTCTCATTGGTAATATCAAAACCCAATTTTTATTGGCTCAATTCTCATTGGTAATATCAAAACCCAATTTTTATTGGCAACATCAAAACCCAATTCTCATTGGCAATATCAAAAGCCTGACTTGCGTTGGCACTATTTAAAACCTAATTTTCATTGGCAATATCAAAACCCAATTCTCATTAGCAATATCAAAAGCCCAACTTGCATTGGCACTATTAAAAACCCAAGCTAACTACTTGGCACTATTCTATCAAAAGCCCAAGGTTACTAAATACTCAGCAAAATACTATATCATAATTATTCTTAAACATATTATTACAATATTACAAGCTCATGGAATTTATGAATTATCTATTCTCAAAACCCATGACAATCATCTTGTAAAAGCCCATGGAAAGTTATGATTGTTAGACCCATGACATATATTTATTGTTATAAACCCATGAAATACATGGACATCATTTGCATCGCGACATCCATAATATACGCCTTCGACACTCATGGTAAACATTCAAGCCCACAAGCTCATCATTTAAGTTATGATGCGATTATTAGAAACCATGAACATTATTGCAACATGGAATTCATCAAAGTAAATAGTATTTACAAAAGTATTTTGAAACTTATCCTATTGTTTCAAACATTACAAGTAATTACTCAAAGGCCCATTGCAAGTATTTATGAAAAACCCAAAAACATTTACTAATAAAATTCATGAGGAATGAAAGCTCATAGCAACATGTGCACACAACCCAGCCCATGTGAGCAAGCCCAAGCAAAAAACATAAGCAGCTAACCAAAAGGCAACTAGAGACTCATACAAGGGAACCAAGCCTTTGAGAATGGACTAAGGGTTGTCCCATCAATTTTCTGCCACCCTCTACCTGACGTGAACAGTGCCCAAAGGTGGTCATATCAGCTAAAGTCAAAAGGATGAAGAGACTCCATGATCTTCCTCAAAACTGCACCTCCAACGGAAGGGGAGCTGAAACCAAATTATCCAAACTTCAACAAATTGATGCTATAAATGTTAAAAACCATCAAGACATGATTCATGTACCAAACCTATGAATCCAAAATGAGAAAATTTGGGAACATGTGGTTTGGAGGGCATAAAGGGATCTCCAGCGGAACCCCCTAGAGTAGACTAGAACTTGACACATGGCTTGGGGTGTTGAAATCTTACTTCTTGGAGGACCAAATCTCAATTTGCAGCATTAGGATTCATTCTTAATACACCATAATTAAGCTCAGCCCCGAAAATCTTGGCACTTAATGCAAAAAGTTCTAAAATCCCATCATTACCCAAATAAGCGAGACAACCCCTCAAAGTGGATTTTCCTACTTCTGATCAAAATCTCAGGAAATTTAAACCTTGATTTCGTCACCCTTGATGAGTCATGCATTTTTGGATTCTTGTCAATCAATACTTCTATAAAGCTCCATTATAAAAATTTCTATCATTGACTATACTCTGCAGAAATTCAATCCCTATTTGCTTTCTTTAAGCTTCACCATGCTCTCTTGATCTCACTCACAACCTTTCTCAACCTATAGTCACCATAACACCAACATTCACCACCTTGCTTACACCTTCCTAGTCCAAAAATGTCCCATAACTAACCAGGACAGCCACTCCCTCCGAAACCCTTGGTTTGTTTACTACTTTGCTCGTGGTTTAGCTTTCCTTAAGCTCACCATTCATCATCTTCAGCCTACACTCGTCTAATTTCAGATATTCTCCTCACCCCTCTACACAACCACAGCTCAGAAATGTCCTCCAACTAGACACAAACGGCCCATTACTCACAAAAAACTTCAATCTTAGTGTTAATCCCATCTCACTCATTCAAATTAGCCCACATTCACCTCATTCATGCTTTATAATTATACACTCACCAAAATCTTAGTTTAATACTTGCTGTAGTGAACTAGGGATCTTTCTCTCCCTTGATTCCATCTTATTTTTCCTCTTTTATTTGTAACTATGGAGCCTTTAATCATTGTTTATTATTATGATGAAGAATATAATGTATTTGTAACAATTGAATTTTTCCCTCACAATTGATGTAATGATGGCTAAAAGTACTATAAATTCCCTTGACCGAAACACACATGGACCCCCAGGAATGAACATTTTCCTAAATTTATTTAATCATTGACTGCTGGACCCTAAGTATAATTTCACCCTTACCACTGGAGATAATACCGTACCGCTAAAGGACTAATTTGAACTATGATTCCGTAAAAAGACTAATAATATAACAAACTAACAATACTAACGTGTTTATTAGGCTTTGTTGTTGTCTTCTTGTTAGGATGCAGCCTCTATCTCTTGCTTGGGCAGACTTACACTACACCGATAGCTTTTGGGCTTTATTTCAAGGGCCCATCATTGAGTTTCGGCTTGACTATCCCATATTCTATTTGGGAACATCAGAAATTTTCCCCTCAACAAATGTTAATGCTTAAACGATTATGATAAAAGAGAGCAAAGGGGATTAATCTGCTGAACTTGACTCCTTAGCAGACTTAAGTCCAAAAAGGGAACCAATCTCCAATGTGGGCAATCTCATACGGAAATCCTGCCATAGAAATTGCGTACTTTGAAAGAATGGACCTAAATGGCTCAATCCCTAATCTCTTAACTTGCTAGAGAGTAGGCTATTGAGAGGAGAGAATGGGGTAGCCTATCAGTGCATGTCTTATCACACTCTGACTTTTCTCACTTCATTTCCTACTCTTTTGTTTTTCTTTCTTTTTCTATTTCTCCCTTATTTGTATGCTCCTTTCTGTTCTTCCTTGTTTTTTCGTTGTTGTTTACTGTGCATAGCTAAAACCTTTTTATACTATCTACCATGATGAGATTTACTGTTTTACGCCTTAACTACTTTTGGCTTGGTGTGGGTGTCCTTCCTAAGCCACCCACTAGTTTGCTGGCTACTTAGCCAACACCATTATCCCGCGCTAGCTGTGCCACATTCCATTCCCAGACAAAAGGAGTTTTGTTTTATTTTCTTGCATTCCATGGCATTTCCATTCGGATAGGGATTGGGTATTCTCTCTTACTAACTCCTATGGCATGCACCTAGTGATTTCAGCTTACCTTTCATTCTTTTGGGTTGTATGGCATCCCAGCAGGACATTTTCCCTAAAAGAGCTTGAGCTAGAATCCCCGAATAGACTTTCTCTTCTCCCCACTACCAGATCATACCCTCTCTTACCTCTAACTCCTATGGTAATGTGATTTTTTTTGGTAATTTTATATTTCTGCAATTTTTTATACATATAAATGAACCAAACACTATAATGCCACTATAATGTCAATGGCAAAGCCAAGAATTTTTCCTAGGAGAGCTAAACTATTATGACTATTAAAAAAAAAAAATTTATTTCATAAATTAACTTTAAGTCAACATCTATTTGCTAGATCATGTTCTAGAGAAGCAACATCTATTTGCTTCTGTTAACATTTTCAAGTGTTTCTAAGGGGTTTAACATTAGAGAAAACGTTCTGTCCAGAGCCGGTAGAAAAGGGGTTATTTACGCCACCAATCAAGAGCTGCCACGTTATATATTCAATGAGAATTCAGTACACTCTATCAATTCTCTCAAATAAAACCAAAATCATCAAACACGATCTGTTCAAAAGCCCTTACCTGGAGAAACAACACCAACACCAATGCCTCCTCTCCTCTGACCAACAAAGCTTAAAAAAATAAAATAAAATAAAATAAACCACAAACACAAATATAAAGCAAAAACCCAGAACCAGAGTTGGTTTTTGTTCTTTTTCCCTCCATATTTCACAATCAGAGACTTTCAAATTGATTTCTCTATTCCTTCTCATAATCATGGTTCTCCTTTCAACTTGAAAACCCAGATTTTATAGAAACTCATAACCTCATTAAAATTTCACAATCCTCGTGGTCTTCAAGTATCCGGAGTTGGGTTTTGGGCATGGACTTCTCCGACCATTTTTAAGTGGGCAGTGGTGCAGATACGGAGCACTACTTGACCCGAATCTAGTTCTCAGATTTTGGTAGTGCTGCTGGTGGCACGAGTGGATAGATAGCTTATTAGGCGGTTGGAATTCAACGGGTAGTTTGTGATGCATTGCAGAACAGTGTTGATAGTCTTGTTGCATTGAGAACCAAAATATGGGATAGTCTTGTTGCATTTTTGTGATTTTGTATGATTCTTTGGTTGTTTGTAATGGTGGTGGCTTGCTCTTTCAATGGGTGGCTCTGTTTTGGGTTTAAAAGGAATGTACGCCAAGTGCTTGAGAAAAGTTCTCAATGAATTTCAAATAGGGGCTGCTATCAACCTCCTGGAGCCAACCAGCCAACTGAAGGAATCTGATTGTTGTGCTACCTGATTTTTATTTTTAAGTTTCTTTGGACAAGAAAAAAAAACACATCATAACTCATTAGAAAGCTTTGTTAGCAGCTACAATGCTGGTGGATTCAATTCTTTCAATAGTGCAGTTAGTTATATTGTCTCTTTGTAAATCTTCTTATATATCATTAGAAGTTTCTCATTAATATTAGAAGTCTCTTGGTGAAATTTAATTGAAGCAATCAAGTAAATATGCTATGTGTCATTTATTTATTTTTTTTTGTTAAACAAAGAGATTTTATGGCAGTAACAGGCTAGCAGAATCGGTAATAATAATAATAACAATAATTAAAAAAAAAAATCATTCAAGAACAGAGACAAGGTAACATCATAAACCAGACATAATTGTTGATGTCCACATTCCGTTTAGACTAAGGACTATCTACAAAAATGTTGATGATCCAGGAACTGGTTGTCCAACCATTGAACAAGATCATCACCTGGTTGTCCACTCAGTATTTGGGTGCGTGGGCGCCGACTTAGAACGATGCCGCAGCGGCTCCAACGGTAGGGAGGGGCTCCAACGGTAGGCAGGTGCTGTTTCTCCTAGTAAGGGCTTTTGAACAAAACGTATTTGATGATTTTTGTTTTATTTGAGCTACAATCCTGTATGATAGAGTGTATTGAGGTCTCATTGAATATATGACGTGGCAGCTCCTGACTGGTGGCATAAATAACCCCTTTTTTACCAGCCCCGGACAAAACGTTTTCTCTTAACATTAATGTTTGAACAATAGCTTTTCACTCAAAATATTCATCAATTATGGAAGGTTTCTCCATAAATTACTTACATTTTGAATTCTAATTATTAAATTTTAAAAACTAATTACATTTATATGGGCTTGTTTGGTAAGTAAGTTCTAACACACATTTTCACATTTTAAGTGTGCGTTTGTTTGGACTTTTTAAAGCCCAAAACGCGCATAAATAAAAAAGTGGACAAGAAAATGTGTTTGGCTGAGTCCAAAACGCAACTTTTTAAAAAAAGTTGCGTTTTGGGCTCAGGCAAAATGCAAGTCCGAAACGCGCTGAATTTATGGACCTCTAAGGTCCATAAATCAAAACGCGCTGCTGGCGTTTTGGACATTATTACCGTTGGACGTTGCATTTACAAAAATGCCCCTAATATCTCACGCAAACTCACACAAACTCATCAGTTCTCTCACACTCACCCATCTCATCTCTCTGCTCTTCACTCCGCATGCCCTCACCCCCACGCCTCCCAGCCTCGCTTGTATTTCTGCGCTCTGCTCCGTGGTAAGCTTCTTCCTCTTCTTCTTCTTTCTTTCTTCGTCTTCTTCAACGCAATTCTGATCTTGGTTTTTTTTTTTTTTTTTTTTTTTATTTCTGTCTAATCTGATCTGAGAAATACGTTTTGAAGGTAGAGATTTGCTACCAAAACACCAAGCAACACTGATCTGCTACCAAAAACCACCAGGTACCAACTAATTCAGAAGCGTTTTTTTTTTTTTTTTTTACCGAGTGTGGGAAAAAAAATTTCAAATCTTGCATGCTTTTGTTTTCTTCAACTTCAGCTCTCTTTGATTTGTTTTCTCACAACCCAGAAATAGATTAATGGGTATTTTTTTTGTTGATTGGAATTAGTTTTTTTGTTTTCTCGGCAACCCAGAAATAGATTAATGGGTATTGTTTAAGTTTAAGCCTTGGAGAACGGATTCAGTGTTTATACTATCTGTAACAATGTTTTTATTTCTTAAATCTTGAATCAAAAAAGTTCAATCCAATTAAGCTTTGCGTTTTGTTCTATTCTTAATCTAGAAAAGAAAAAAGAAATTGCAATTATGACACTAAAAAAGAAAAATTGCCCAAAAAAAAAAGTTTGAAATAAATTCCCTTATATATACATGGTCCTTTTTAGTCATTTACCCCCTCAAAAAGCCACTTTTATAAGTGCTAGCCAAACACTCAACTTTTTCATTATGCACTTTTTAACAGTTTTTACCAAACACTCAGTTTTTTGAAACTCCACTTTTTCATTATGCACTTTTAACAAAACTCCACTTTTTCATTATACATTTTTTCAAAAAGTTGAACCAAACTCACCCTAAATAACATTACACACACTTTTTTATCCACACGTATATTAAAAACACTCAAATAACATTACTCAAACTCTTCTACCAAACGGCCCATAGCCTAGTTAAAAAGAAAAAAACAAATTGTATAAATATGAAATGTAGCTGCTATATTAAAGGGAAATTTAGGTTTTGTTAGAAACTAGAACGATTTATTTTGGTTTTTTTTTTTTTTTTTTCTCTGGTGATTTGAGATATATTAGAGGGAAATTTAGGTTTTGTTACTATTTGGACTGCCAGAGCGAATGGGCCATTGGATGGACAATATTTATTTGTACCAATTTAATATTTTTCTTGTATTAATTTAGTTCTTTTTGTTTTCTGGATTGCTTAAAATTTTGAGCAGCCAAATTAATTTTATGATCTAAATTTTACATTTTAAGAGGCAAAATTTGAAATTTCGAAGGGGGCTAATTAGCATATTTTGATCTAAGTTATAGGTATTTTCAGCAAATAGGGAAAATTAAAAATAGCTAGGCCCTCCTAGCTCAACCTCTGACCATAATGTTGTCGTAATGTTTGTCGTGAATCACACGTCCTTAAAAGTAAGTATGACCGAGTCCAAAACCAAAAGCAAGCACGGGTCTCCCCCATTAGGAACTTGAGTCAACACGCTTATTCCTCCAGCATTTTTAACTCTGTACAGCCCTAAAAGCTATTGTGGTTGATAGCATCATCAAGCGATACAGAAAAGGAGCGTTTCCTCCTCTTTAATTTTCTTTCAATTTGCTACTCAGTAACCTCTTGCTCCCATGTAGAACCACTCAATGTTGACACCTATCTTCTTCTTCTTTTTCCATCTTTCACCATATTACAGTTGCTACTTCTACACCCCCTTACATAGCTGTTGATAATATTACCCTCGACTGTGGCTCTTTTGGCAACTCAAAGGCTACCGATGAGCGTGACTGGATCGGAGACATAGGTTCCAAGTACGGTCCCATAGAACAAAACAACGAATCTAATTCCTCTGAAGCCCAACGCCAAGCATCCGTTGAGTCTATCACTACAGTACAGCTCGGTTGTCTTATTCCCAATTCACATATGTGTTTCCGGTCACACCTGGCCCGAAATTCGTTCGGTTGTACTTTTACTCAGCTGCATACTCAGGTTTTACCAAGTCTCAAGACTTTTTTACTGTCAAAACG
Organism: Quercus lobata; assembly: GCF_001633185.2. Classification (NCBI taxonomy): domain Eukaryota; kingdom Viridiplantae; phylum Streptophyta; class Magnoliopsida; order Fagales; family Fagaceae; genus Quercus; species Quercus lobata. The sequence continues at coordinate 69,363,647 of NC_044907.1, read as the reverse complement.
GGTTCGCTCACCTTACTTAGAAACTTCAGTGCTTCCATTTATACTGATTCTTCAGACGAAAAGTATTTTGTTAAAGAGTTCTGCATCAATGTTGAAAAAAATAAAAAATTGAACTTAACCTTCATTCCTTTTACAAGTGGTTCTATTAGTTACTATGCTTTCATTAATGGTATTGAGGTTGTCTCCATGCCTATAGACCTGTACTATACCTCAAGTAGTTCTATTATAGAAGGTAAAGTTCATGTTTATGTTGGCCAGGCTCCTCTGTTCTACATAAACTATAGCATGGCACTCGAGATGGTTTATCGATTAAACATTGGCGGGAGCTCCATACCCCCAATGGAAGACACTGGAATGTTTAGACAATGGTCCGAGGACAGAACTGATTATTTGTTGAGCGACGGTGTAAACCCTCGTGATCCATCTTTGAAACTCAAATGCTCAAAAATACCAAAATACATTGCACCTGATGCTGTCTATCAGTCTGCAGCTACAATGGGTCCTGATGGGACTAGGAACTCAAATGTCTAATTTGACAAGGGGATTACCTGTTGAGACGGGATTCAATTATCTGTGAAATAGAACCTTGGATACACGTCTCTGGCACAAGGGAATTCACCATCTATATAGACTATCAGCTAGCACAAGAAACGGGAGATGTAATATTGTGGGCTGACGATAATGATACGTCATACTACAAGGACTACGTAGTAATGATCCAAAACAAGGGTGAGGACAGTCATACTCTGGCCATTGATCTACACCCTAGAACAGATGCGGCTTTACGCGATACCATTTTAAACGGAGTAGAAGTGTTCAAATTGAGCGACCTATCTGGCAATCTTGCTGGACTAAATATGGTCCCTCCACCGATGGATCAACAACCTTCTCTGGCAGCCAACAAGTCTAAGACAAAGAACACAATGTTCATTGCTATTGGAAGTGGTGTTGGCTTTTTAGTCGTGGCCACTCTAGTGTGTTTCTTGGTTCTCTGTAAATTGAAGAAGACTGGGCGTTATGGTTCTTACCATCCACTAGCAAAGTGGTGGTGTTGGTTTAGGCCAGATTCTTACAAAAGAGAGTTCTCAAGAACAGCTTCATCACTGCCTGGAGAACTATGCCGCTACTTCAGACTAGATGAAATCAAAACAGCAACCAACAACTTCAATGAAGATCTAATTGTCGGTGCAGGTGGCTTTGGCAATGTTTACAAGGGTCTGATTGAGCAAGGTAATGAATAATACCATGATTATCTTTTAATTTTTAGTTTTTTCCTGAATTAGTCCTAATTGCATTCTAACTGCATATAATTAAGATTAGTGATACTATATTTTGTAGAGTTGTTTAATAATTTGATCAAGTCCAACTTGTGTTGAGTTCCTATACGTATTGGACATGGCCATATATGAAGGAAAAATATTCTCTTACACTCATTTTACATCCACTATTTTTACACAATATCCACAATCAATGTGCTGATATACACATTTTAGAAGATAAAAGAAAATGGCCTCTTTTAAAACATGGAAGTGAGTATTAATGCCCATTTAAATAAAATGTATAATGTAATCACCGTGTCCTATTTTAGGACGTCTTCACATCCTATAGTTTCCAAAGAGCATAGAAACTAGACATAAGTCATACTCTTTGTTTATGCACAATAATACAAGAGTGGTGCTAGAGGTGGTACAAATTTCATTATATAAAACTTACAAATTAATGTGTTATTATAGATTGTTGAAAGTTACAAATTAATGTTATAGGTTGTTAAAATCCACAAATCATATTCATTACTACAGTTTTTGGGTTTTAGAAACACAATAATACAATATATTTCGTCCTTTAGGTAATATAGTGGTGGCAATCAAGCGCATGAAACAAGAGTCTCAACAAGGCGCTCGTGAGTTTATGACAGAAATCGAGATGCTTTCTAAACTTCGTCATGTGCACCTTGTATCTCTCATTGGATACTGCAATGATGAGGGTGAGATGATACTTGTTTACGAGTACATGACAAATGGTACCCTCTGCCACCACCTTTATGACACCCCTAATGATCCCCTCACCTGGAAACAAAGGCTCCAGATATGCATAGGAGCAATACGTGGTTTGCACTACCTACACACATGTACAAAGCATCCTATTATCCACTGTGATGTGAAGACAACAAATATTCTATTGGATGAGAAATGGGTATCCAAGGTTTCAGATTTTGGATTGTCCAAAATGGGTTTGGATAACACTGCCGTTAGTACCCTAGTAAAGGGGACATAGGGGTATTTGGATCCAGATTATGCAGGGAACCAACAATTAACTGAGAAATCAGATGTGTACTCATTTGGTGTAGTGATGTTTGAAGTGTTGTGTGTTCGGAAAGCATTGAACCAAAGACTCCAACAAGAGGAACAAAATTTGGCAAGTTGGGCTCGAAAATGTATTGAGAGAGGGACCATTTGTGAAATCATTGATCCATATCTAATGAACAAGATAGCGCCAAAGTGTTTCAAGGTATATGTGGAACTTACAGAGAGTTGTGTAAGTGATCATGGAAACGAACGGCCCACAATGAATGATGTGATGGAAAAGTTGGAGTTTGCATTAGAGCTCCAAGAGTATGCAGAAGCAACCAAGGATACTGATTCAAAAGTGGTGTCATTTGATGTTGCTACTGCCAATGGAGCTCCTTGGTACAACAATGTTTACCATGGACAGATGTTGGAGTCAAGTAGTGGAACTGAGTTAAGTACAATTAGTACTGGATTAAGTTACCCTGGTCTTGATTCTATTGGTATTAGTATCACAAGACAAGATGACTCCTCGGCTACTAAAAATAGTAGTTCTTCAACTTTATAATTATTGTTTTGTCTTTCTAAAAGTCGGAAGTAGTTATGTTATGGAGATGACAACAGGATTTGTAATATTTATTACTATGAATAAAAAGTAATAAAAAGTGTTGTAATGGAACAACTAAACTTATTCATAAGTTTGGTTGTGAGTTGTAAAATTAGAATAAACTTAAGATTTATTTTAGAAAATATCTTATTCATACAATTATATTTACTAAAAAATAATATTTTTTAATTTTAAAGGAGAGATAAGTTATTTTTTATGATTTTTTATTTCCATAATTGTAAGGTGAATAAAGAAAATTTGTTTATTTCAAATTATCATCTAACAGGAGGATGATGCCTAGTTAGAGGATATGTAACACCAAATGACATTTTCAACAAATAATTAATTTTACACAGAGAACTAAATAATAAAGATAATCCATAATGGTTTACTTTAGTGAAAAAAAAAAAGTCTACATTTATTTACTAATATTTAAAATAAATTAATTATTAAAACAACAATTAAATAAATGGTTAAAATATCTACAATAATTTCTTCTAGGTTCAATATTTTATGGTTCCTATGACAAAGGTGGTATGAACCTTCATTTCTTTTCATCTTTTAGAGCATTAGAGCTCTAGTATTTGAGGATGCAAAAAAATGTCTATTTTATATTTTTAAAACTTACTTTATTTAGTTTACTATCTTATTTTACAACTCACCCAATATTTCAATTTCTATTTTTACACACAACTCATTAAAATAACATAAACTATACCCAAAAATAATATAAAAATTTGGTTTCTCTCTCTTCTCTTCCATCTATCTACCTTTTTGTTTCTCTTTTTTCATTAAAATAATATTTTTGTTTTACATCCTTGTGAACAATTGGTAATATTTTTGTTTTACATCCTTGTGAACAACTGGTAAAAATAAAAATAAAAACCCACCCCAGATGTGGGGCAATTTGGTCTTATTGGTTACTAAAATAGCAACTGGGGGTTTTTTACACCCCTCCAATGCTAGTGCTCTTAGCTTTGAGGGTGTTCCCAAAATTCTATTTTTACAACAAACATACCTAAAACCCACTTTAAACGGGTGTGTATCGCTAAAAAAACTTGCCACTTTGTTACCGTAAGTTATTACTTAGAGCATTAGGATCCGGGTTTTTATAACAATTCTTATTTACCATTTGAAAACTTACTCTATCTATTATACCATTTAGCTTTATAATACACCTAACATCTAGTTTTTATTTTTCCATACAACACATTAAAATAGTATTAATTACACAATAAAATAATATAAAACTATCTTTCTCTCTTCTCCCTTCTCTCTTCTCTCTCTAATCTCTCTCCCTATCTCTGTCTCTTTCTCAACCACTCACCACTAAACCCAAACCCAAAACCACTAGGATTTGAAAGAAAAGAGAGAAGTCTAAGAAAGGGTGTTGCATCTAAGTGAAAGAGAGTCAGAGAGAGTTAACCTGGGTGAGAGAAAGGAGAGAATGTGAATCAAAATAATATGATTTAAGTATAAAACTCAGCTATAATGAGTTGTGGTGGTGGTATTATAGTGAGTTGTGGTTTTTTGTTTTTTGTTTTCTATTTATATCTAAGTTTTGGTATGGGTATGTCATAATGGGGTGCTACTGCTGGTTGTGGTTATGGTGGTGATGATTGATTTTTATTTTTTTATTTTTGGGATATGTGGGTGAAGAGAGAGACACTGCTATGAAGTGAGAGAGGTGGTGAGAAAGAGAGAGAGTGTGTGTGAAATTAATAAAAAAATGAATAATATTTAATATGACATGGAAGATAAGAATCGGTCTTATCAAAAAAGAAAAAAAAAAGAATCGGATGTTAGGTAAATTGTAAAATAGATAAAATAATCTTTTAATTGTAATATATATATATATATATATATATTTACAACCTTGATTGTAAATGCTCCAAGAGTAAAAGAAAATATAAAAGTAATTTGATCAGTGCATGACTTTTTGTCTAGACGGTATGAGATATAATTATCCGTTTATTTAAAATAAGTATTTTGTTTACAACCTCCATTGTAAATGCTCCAAGAGTAAAGGAAAATATCAAAGTAACTGTTCGGTTCATGACTTTTTGTTTAGACCGTATGAGATATAATTATCTATTTATTTATCTGTTTAAGAGATTTTTCTACTAGAAAGAGATAAACCATGACCACAATAGTAGGCCATACTTCATAGATGGGACATTGAATGTGGAAAGACCATCATGAGACCAAATTAAATGATGAGAAACAATGGGAAAAAGAACCATGGACTAGGCATATGTTGTACTCTTCTCTAGTTCCAAGAAGTCTAGCTCTAAACACTTTTCCAATGGGTTGTAGCCTAATTGTATTCCATCTTGACATGTGGTGTGAGTGTGAGGTCACGGATTCATTGATCTATCAACTATTTGTTTCCCGTTTCTTGATGTGAAATGTTTCACATGACACCTTCTTCTTTCTCTTTTTCTTTTTTCAACATGAATGTTAGATAATCATGTTAGGGTAAATACTACTACACTTGATTTATTACACACAAGTTTACACATACTCGTAAACTTCATCTTTTTATTTTTTTTTAATTACACATACTTGTAAACTTGTGTATATTAGAGCATCCACATCAGTCCTTCTAAATTTTCTGTCTATTTTACACGAAAAAACCTACTCTTTCTAGTTTACACTATCACTTTTATAAAACACCCACATCAGTTAATCTATTTTACATGATATTTCAATAAAATATTCATTCTTCCCAATTTTTTTATTATTTCCCTCAACTCTCTTTACCTATATACCGCGCTCTCTCTCTCTTTTCAGAACGAATCACCACTCTCTCTCTCTCTCTCTCTCTCTCTCTCTCTCTCTCTTTTCTACCTTCTCTCATTCTTTCTCAAAAACCAAGTTCCGGCGATCCACGAACCAAGCTCCATGACCCGTTCCTTTCTTCACCGGCCGATCCACGAACCAAGCTCCGGTGACCCAGATTCTTTCTTCACCAGTCGATCCACGCTCCACAAGCACTGATCTATCTCTCCGATCCACAAGCACCGATCAGTTAGTAACTCCGATCAGGCTCCGATCCATACCCATGAGCTCCGATCAAGCGAGACCCACGAGCTCCGGTCATTCAAGTCAAGCACCGAACGTTCCGATAAGCACCAATCTTTCTTTGTTGTTTGTCCGTTTGGGTTTGTTTGTGTGTGGGTGTGTTTGTGTATCTTTGTGTTTTTTTTTTTTTTTTGAGCAAGTGTATCTTTGTGTAGATTTGTCTGTGTAGATGTGTTTGGGTTAATTTTCAGTTGATTTTGGGAAATTTTTTTGTTGATTTTGGGTTAATTTTCAGTTGATTTTGGTTAATACTCTGTGCTAGGGTGGTTATTCTAGCACGCTGGTTGTTGTAATGGTTGAGAAAAGTTTGATGGAGAGAGAGAAAAAAAAATCATTTACACGCAAACAGTAACCATGTATATTTACACGGTTACTGTTCATTTGCACAGCCGGGTGTATATTTTGCACAATTTTACACCCACTGATGTGGGTGTTTTTTTGGCCAAAATGTGTAAAAAGGGCTGCTTTATGTATTTTGCAAGAGTATCCATGGATTGATGTGAATGCGCTTAGAGTGTGTATAATAAACATAATCCATCATATTATACAAATGTGAAAAAGTATGGAGATTGTGTAATACAAAATCATCTGATCCTAACTCAAAATATCAATAAATGATAGTGTTAAATCAATAATATAATAAGTAAATAGTTAGTTATTATTTTTTTATCAGAGAAATTTCATAAACACAAAAAAATTTCATAATATCATTACAATAATCTTATTTTGAACTGTTGTTGGTTTGGATATAATTTTATTTTCTTTTAATGTATGGTAAATTGACATCTCAACTTGTTGAAAAAATATTCTGAGATTTTTTATTATAATAGTAGAACTCTTTACATTACATGTTTAAAAATGATGAATCAATTTGTAAGATAATAAAATTTTAGGTTTAAATATACATTTAATGTCTATTTGGGTCCATTATTTTGTTTATTTTTTAGCTTTTGTGCACAAACTTTTAAATCCTTACTTTTTCTTCACTCTTTTTCGAATACAAGTGTATTTTGGCACACATTTAGAATTTAAAAAAAGAAAAAAAGAAAAAAGAAGGCAAAATGTAAAATAAACTGTTCTCAAATGCACACATACTCCTTAACTTTTATCGCATATTTTAAGATGGTATTCATCTATTGAAATGTTTCTTTTTGTTGTTGATACTTGTTACAATATGAGTAACACTATAGATATAACAAAAGGTTACAATAATTTCATAATATTTTTTAAATTAGGATGCCAATTCATACATGAGTCCATCACAATTTCTAATTTAAATTATGTGGATTGCTAATTTGGGAACGTTTGTAAATTTAACCCTTTTTTTTTTCCTTTTTTTATTTATTTTTTTCCGTGTACATTGCATTCTATATGCATAGATCTTTTCACTCAAATAACACCAAGAAAACTTTTAGGCTTTCATCATAGACATTCATTTCTTTGGTTCCCAAACCCATCCCGTGCCCATTTCTTACACATACACTTTATATGTGATTATTGCTTTTATGAATGGTCATTGTCCTCACTTGATAGGGGTGGCTTTTAGAGTTTAAAATCGAATAAGAGATTAGGATGGGTTAGGAGATTCCCTTTCCAAGCATCTACCTCCAACTCCAACTTATATGTCAGTTCTTTTCCACATTTAGAAATTAAAGCTTCCAAAATTTTTTGACGAAGTTCACGTATTAAGGTTACATTATTGATGGGGCTACGCTATCTACAATCAATGGATAGAGTTAGACTTGGTAAATGATTTAGGTCAAGCAGGTTTAGGTTTGATTCAATTGGGTTTAGGGCAGAAATGAGTTAACCCTAAATGGGCTTTTAAAACCTATTACACTTATTCGACCTTTCACAAATTGGATTTTCATGTATTTTTTTATTTGCAAAAATTTATAAATTTTTTAAAAAGTTTAAACATATTCTATTTATCTTCTTTTTGATTAAAATAAGAGAACAATGACTTGAAATAATACATAGATAATATAGAATAAGAAATAAAGTCAACAGAATAATGGCAAGAATTTTAAATTTTTACCAAAAAAGAAATAATCATGGTAAGATTATATGTGGATTGCATATGACAGTTTATGTTTAAGCCATATAATTTAAAAATATTTTTAAAAATACAATAATATCTTATTATAAAAAAATAATTAAAGGCACAAAATATACAAATTCCATATAAAAATAACTTTGACATATTTAATATATGTATATAAATAGTAAATTTTTTACATTATAAATGGTTTAGCATTTTTATGTAATATGAATCACTAAAGAATATTAGATATAAAAATCAAAAACAAATAAAATAAATGAGTAATTGAAACTTCTTGCTATAGTTTATGTAACATACATATTCATATTTTTGTTAGAGAATTTATAAAATAAGTTTCTTTAGCATGCATTTTCATTTCTTTTCTTTTTAAGGTCAAGTAAAAACAATCTCACAAAATGTGGGTGTTTTCAATGGCTGATAAGCAAGAGTGCAAGACCAAAAGGGTAGAAGACACACTCAACTGCCATAGAACATCCCAAAATGCCAAATTCCAAAATCTTCAAAATCCTAGATAGTGCATTTCTAGAGATTAATGAATGAACTCATTTACTAAACTAGATCATAGAATTCATTGAAACTCAACCTCTTTATTTTTTCTTGAAATTTAAAATAAGTATTTAGTGATGGAAAGTTATTTACAGCAGCCATTTAAGTATCTTTTGAATGTAAATATATTTTTTCTATATAAATACGATAAAATTTAAATTAATGACATCTGTTTCATAATGATTGTTTTTTTTTTTTTTTTTTATCATTTAAGCCAAAATAGAAATTGGTATTTGGTAATTAAACACTAATTGATTTTGGTGTAAATGCGTTTTGAACTCAAATCTCTTATTCAATGACAAAAAACTCTTACCTGTTAAATTTATTAGAATCCAAAAATATCATTGGAATACTGTTTGAATGGCAAGTGGCACATGCATAAACATAATTGCAATGTAGTATCCAAAAGTCTCACGTGCAGCACAAATTCTCTATTTCCTTCCAAACATTACTGGACAACTTGCTTAGGACTCATTATTATTATTATTATTTTGGCTGAATAAATGATTTCAATAGAAGAAAAAATAAAATACATATCAAATACAAGGACAAGGACAAAAGCCAAAATGGACTAACACATCTTAATCTTTAACAAAAACCTAATTATATTATGAAATGGGAATAGACCCCAAGCATTGCAAGATGCTGCCCAATAAGCTAGATTATGAGCAAGAGAATTAGATTGTCTTGGGGAGAAGGAAAAATACCAAGCAACAAAAGAGTTAAGCATAATTCTAATATCATGAATATTATTAACAATCTCTCAATCTTGATGGATTTCTTGATTGATTGCCTTCAATGTGAGCTGGGAATCCTCTTCAAACAAAACATAGTTGAAGTTTAGTCTAGATGCTTCAGATACAGCTAGAATGGTTGTTGTACATTCTGGGCATAGAATACTTACTGGTGTTTCAAAACATGTCCAACCATATAATCTGTTTGAGCTGGGTCCACATATTAACATCAGTGATACATTTTTCCAAATAAGACTATAGTCTATATCTGTTTTATTTGTTTATTAAGATTTTTACCAACATGTACTTTTTAATGTCTTTATTTATCACGTGAAATGTCATTTCGAACTTTCTCGTGAGACTTTTCAAGTCTTCCACACCTTATTGGACTTAGTTTGAGTTCAACATATAAGAGCAGCGCTAGATTGTAAAGATGCCATAAGGATTTAGTTTGAGTTCAGCGTATAAGAGTAGGGAAGTTCACCTAACCGTAAAAACTGCACCAAAATCACCCATAAAATTAGTGGCAGCTCCAAGAATATTTTTTAGGGGAGTCATTCAAATTCGTGTTGAACAGGTTGATAAGGACCTCTTTGTAAATAATTTATTTATTTTTTTTTTTTTTCATCTTGATCATTATGATAATAATGATAAGATCTTTCGCATCCTATGATACAGAGGAAGATATTTTTTTAAGTCAACATGAGCTCCTTTAGATAATAAATCTTAGGAATGAGATAAATCTTGCGAATATGTGACTTCCTTATCAAAAATTAATTCATAGTATTAGCAAGAGAATTAAAGATAAACTATAAGTTCATTGTGCATATGTTTTCTTAGTATAATGAAATATTAATTATTATTGCTAAGATTAAATCTTATAAAGTATCTATTCTCTATTACTATAATAAAGTTATTAATTATTGTTGTTAAGTGAATTTTAATTATTATTACTTAGAATACTCTAATTCATTATTTATTAGTTTTTGTTTTTACTCTTTTCAATTATTTTATTTAACAATTCAACTCAATTGTGACAATTTACAAGTCTTTGTAATTCATTAAGAAGAATTTTGCTATGTTTTTTACATTACTCTATCAAAAATTCAACACAACAGTACAATTAGTAAAAAAAAATTGTCTTCAATATTCTCCACTATCTCATGCCCCACTTCCATTGCCTCACACTTAATTTTCTTTTAATTTTTACACTTTAAATATCATTTAATTGTCTTTTTTTTTTAAGATTTAAGATCAAAAAATTACTAATTTTTGTTGTTGGACTTGCTATTTTTTTTTCCTTGGATTTTAGATCAAATTGGTTTGATGTTGGGTTTTTTCTTTTTGTTTAAGAAGCCCAACATAAATTTTAGTATTGAATTGATTTGTTCTTTGAACTTATTTCAGGGGCTTCAAAATTTTGTTTTAAGGTGTTCAAAACAAAAATATTTTAAAATATCATATGTAAAAATAAAAAAATAAAAAAATAAAAAAAAATTCTCAAGTCAAGGGGTTCATTTGAACCCCCTGAACACCATGTGGCGCCGCCATTGCACAAAATGGCATAACTGCACTGCACCGCACCCTCTTTATATATTAATATATTAATTTATTTTTAATATCAAATAAATTATTAATAGTTTAATAACCTTAGTTTTCAAAAATAATAATAATAATAATTTGATAACCCTAGCTAGTGTTGACTAGGAAAGCTAGCCCAAAATAAAGAAAAACTAGCTCAATAATTTAAAACTTGGTCCAAAATAAAGGGATAATTAGTTTTGGGCTGGGTAGGAAAAGCCAAATATTTTAAAAATATATCGATTTCAAACCGTTCAAACCGTATCTTATAACACTGCACATGTAACTACAAAAATGAGGTGCGGTACGGTTATTGTTTTCGCTAAACTATAAACTACACTACACCGCACCGCACATGTGACCACAAAAATAAGGTGCGATACAGTTATAGTTTTGGCTAAACTACATCACAAAGTGCGGTGCTAAAATTGGCCAAAAATCGCACCGCACTGCGAACAACCCTATATAAGAGTAATAAACCGTAAAGATGATGATATATGTCTAAAAAGATTAGAATAATCACGTCAAATGTCCTTTTTGAAGTTCCTCAAGAGGACTTTTCACATCTTCCATGCCTCACCTATTGGGATTTGGCCTAAGTCTAGTGCTTTTGTGTGGGACTCGTCAAAATAATGATAGTGTGACACTCACTCACTTCCTTACCATGTATCATGATTTTCGTGGGTTTAGAGCACAAGACCACTAGACCCAATTGATGAAGCCCTAGTTCATCAATAATATTGTCTTCTAGATAAAGTCGAACTTAAGAATGACTATGACTTGCAAAACAATGGTGAAACACTCCTCTCCCTAAAGACACTGGCTTGGTGTTAGCTAATAAATCTCTGATGAAAAAGTTAGATACTTAGAATGAGAGAGAGAATGAAAAGAAAGATGACTGTATTTGTATATGTGTGTACCTTTCTCCTGTTCTAGAGTGATTTATATATATTATTTCTTACTAGCCATTGGAGGTCTTTAATGGTCGTATTTATGTCTTTGGGAACATATTTGGTGCCTTGATGAGTCTTTTGATGAGGTCTTCAACAGTCTTGTCTTTGTGTGTTTCCATTGGTAATGTTTGTGCATTAAATGCTTATTTAAGGCACTATGATCGTCCATCATAAGAATGGACGACCCATTTTTATGTATATATCATTTGCCCTCTATTCCTTGGTCATCAACACTTGTTTTGACTATCCAAGGAATGCGAGAGGTTGTAGAAACCACATTTTTTACTCCTTACGACTCAGACCTCCATTTCCCAATGATGTTAGAATTCTAAAGTTCAAGTTTGGTTTAGTGCCCGATCAGATGAAAATTGACTTGAAGAAAGTGTTTATGGAAAATATAACTTATTTTTGGACCAAATAAACTATTTTTGGAAAATAAATACCACGGAAACTTTAGGGCATGCATACACATACACGCATATGCGCACGCATGCTCAAGCTCTTCATGCACATGTTTCATACATGTGTACGCATACACGTACATGTGTGTGCATGCTAAGGTTTCAGAAACTATGTAAGGCAAGTTTTTTTGCATTTAGACTAGGTTTGGAACGAATCCCATATCGTCTAAGAGCCACCCCAAACGCCTATTTTTCAACTATATAAAGCCATAAATGGTACATTTTCAAGGAGAAAAAATTCTGGTTGTAAAACACATAAGATTCACCAAGAAATAGTGAATCAAAGAGGGAGTTTTTTACAAAACTTCCTCAAGTCAAGTTTTATTTGATTGAGACCTTTTCTAGTCTTGATCTTAGAGTTCTAAAGTTTACTAACTTTTTTTGAATTGGTTGTGACTAGATTGATTGCGGCGAAAGGTCAAAATCAAGCTCTACATAGTTCTAGTATTAATGTAAAGTTTCTAATTTTGGCTCTTCACTTTTTCTTTTCTTTTCTTTTGATTTTGTGTTCTTATACATATTTTATTTGTTTTAATACTCTTGTTTAATTTAGGTTTACTTTATGTTTGTGTTCTAAACATGTTAGGTTGTTAGATTTTCTATTTTATGAGTTTTTCTGTTCTAAGTTTCTAGGTTTGGGTTTTGGGTGTGTATGCGTGTGCATGCTTCTTGCATGCGTATGCGTACAGTTGGGTTGCGCACACATTCCCTATGTTTGTGCACGTATACTCAAGCTTGGAAACTCTAATTCGTTTTTCGTATGTTGTTTCCTTTGTTTTATCCACATGTTTTAACCCTTGTTTAACCTGTTTTGTCTATCCTTGATTCTTTGTCTCTTCATTTTATCTTTGTTTTGCTTTATTTTATCTCTTTGTTTGTTTGTTTGTTTGTTATGGATTGTTTGAATATCATGAACATGTATAAAATATGAACATGCATTGATGCATAGGTGCTATGATGCAGTGAGGTAAGTCATGCATTCACATGAACATGCATTGGTTTGAATATAAGTTTGTTTTCATTAAATAACATGAATATTCTTGGATTGAATGCTATGCCTTTGATGTTTGGATGTCATAATATGCTTGTTTGATTCTACCATGTGATATTTTTGCCCTTAGAGATTTGTGTTTGTATGCCTTGATAGATGAATGATAGGTTGGGGATGATTATGCGATGTTATGTGTCTTAAATGCATACTAGTGTATGTGTTGGTTAAAATAACATATTAAAATTGTCTTTAATGAGATTAATATTTGGAACACAATGAGTGGAGGTCGACTTATGGGTCGGGTGGGATTGGGTGCTTAACACCTTCCTATCCCCATACCTAAACTCCGGACACAAGCTTTGGTAAAAGATTAGTCCTTCCACGAAGGGTGCCATATTTATGGTTCCTAGGTCTAAATTAGGTGGGGACTCCATTTACACCCTCAGCCATGGTCTACCATAGGCCAAGGCATACTTCCCAATCGCAAGGATGACACCACATTATGGGTGCTTGTGCCCACAAAGGTCATTTTGTGTTAGCTAAGACAACTAAAATTTTGTTCTACTCACATTTAAAGAGACATGACGTCGTTGGCCAGGTCGTGGCCACATGTCAAAACATTCATAGGATGGACATGGCTATGCCTCTAGATGTGCCCTTTGGTTTTCTAGCATTTTGATTTTTGGGACATCTTTTAAGCTCCTTTTTTGCCTCTTTCTTCTTTCCTTATTCTCTTTTACTTCCTCTATAATGTTTCTTCCTCCGAGCCCAAGCTTCTTAGCATCCTTTTTTAAGTATGACTTTCCTCCTTCCCACACTTGTTTCTTTGTTTATGCATTGATGGTAGATTATTCTAAGATCAGGCATCTTTTCCCTTCCATTCCCTTCTTTTTTTCTTGTCTTGGAGCTTTTCTTGAGTCTTCGAGTGGTCATCACCCAAGGGTTAGGCTTTTTGCATCTCAAGATAGTGCTCTTAGGCTGGTTTTGATTGAGTTGTATATAGGGCTGTCCAAGTGAACCAATAACCCATTGGAACCGACTGACCCAGCATCGCCTAAAACAAGGCCTACCCGTTCAGAGCAACTCGCAATCGGTGACGGGTCTCCGACGTTAGAACCTAATAGAAACTAAACTAGCTGACGATATATCTCTCTTATCTTCAATCCGTCAAGATTCAAACCAGATTCGGTGAGATTTCATTGAGATCCATCGAGATCTAGTCCAGATCCTTCGAGATCTAGCGAGATCTTGATAGATCCAGTCAAATATTGGCTAGATTTCGATGGATTTGGCCAAATATCTGCTAGATCTCAATAAATCTGGCCAAATCTTAGCCTCGGTGACAAAACTTGAAACCGACGGGTATAACCTGAAAAGACCTGAACCAGTCAATTTGACGAGAATTTCAAGTCAGTTTTGGGCTTTCTTTTTATCCACCTAAAAATTTTGGGTCAAGTCTAGGTCTGGAACAACTCGACCTAGCGTGACTCGTGGATAGCCCTAGTTGTATCCTTTGTTGCATCAATCCCTGAATTGGTGCCAATTGTTGCATGAGATGTTTTTAGAGGAGAGAGTAGGTTCTGGGGTTAAATAAATTATATCACAACTGTGTAAAGTCCTCAGTTGTATCCTTGCTATAAAGCATATATTACACATAAAGCATAATCATATCACAATTCATTTACCAAGAATATATTACACATAAATATGTTAGTTCTTTTGGAACGTGGACTTTACAAAATTGTGTAAATTATATCACAATTATACCAACTGAGTTGTATCCTTTTAGTCTTCGAGTGGTCATTGTCGACGCCTGACCATGAAATGGAGAACAGTCGGGCCTTCGTTCGACCACCTGCGTGGCAATGCTCTCACGCACGTTGGGGGCCCGTTGGAGGCCCCTTTCTCGACTGGTTAGTGCGCGTGTAGTGTGTGGTTTACGCGGAGCTTCGGGTGCTCTCTCTCTCGGTGGAGTAGGGTATTTGTCTACCTTTGAAGGTGTGGCAGTAATCTAGGCCAAATTTTAAGGGAATTATCAAAGGTAAGTGAAGTTGCCACCAATCATTGGGTTTTTCTAAGATGTGATTGGTCACCTATTTCTAGTTGATTTTATTACCAATCCTAGGCTAAGAAAAAGGGCATTTTTCCTAATCTAATGTGGATGACAAAAAATCTTGATTCTTGAGTCTGGAAGTTTGATTATGTGTGGGGAAGATGTTACGCACCTCACAACACCTGTCTAAGGACAATCATTTGTTTTGATAAAACCTTAATTTTCGGAGATTGGCAGTAAAAAACATGATTTTGGCATTCGCTTTCGGGCCCTTGTATGCATAGGGGCTTTGAGTTTTGGCTTTTGAATGAGTGTGGTCCCAATCTATGCTTTCCTAAGGCATTCGGGCAAAGTACCAGATTTCCATAGGGAAAATCCGACAACATGTCACCTTACTTTCACGGCGGAAATTAGGCTTCGTTTCACCTTAAGTGACATGGACTATGACAATCACATCGGAAAGGGCGAGCAAGTATATATATACATACATCATGCACAATGCAAGCACATAGAGCAGGAAAGTAAATGCCTACATCCCTAGAACATGTCCCAAAATATAGGTGCAGGAAAGTAAACAGGTTTCGCCATACTATAGAGATAAGGACGAATGGTACATGGCATGATATACCAAATACAACCCATCTAAGAGAGAAAGGAGGGAGGAAGGAAGGGGATTTAAAAGAGTACATAACCAAATGGGAGAGGCTAGACCTTTAAACCTATTGAACATAACTGTTTGGCTTATATCCACATGCTTGCATCCTCACCCTTTTTGCTTGCGCCTGGGAGATTGTGCCCTAGCTCCATGCGTCCTCACTCCATATGTGTACATGCAAAGGCAAAGGCAAAGACAAGAAACCAACATGATAGGCCAAGTGAATTAATTAGATTCAATTACATGCAAAAAGCGTGGTAGTACAAACAAATCACCAACTAAGTTAAATGCAAGGGAAAATAAATTTGATACGGGTGATTTGTTTATGAATGGAGAAAACCACCGAGGTAAAACCCCACTGGGTGAATTTAAGGTCACCACTCCCGAGAATCCATTATTATTAAAACAAGCGGTTACAAGAAAAAGGAATCCTAGTACCTAATACCAACCTACAGTTGAACCCTTACCCAAATACCCAATTGGACTTGTAATGTAGCGGCAATCTCTTCGTTCAATGCATGAATCCTAGTACGTGACTAACCAATGATGCATGGATCCTAATACGTGACTAACACACCAACTTGAGGAAGATGTTGGCTACAAAGTTTTCAGTTCGTCTAACAATAAAGATCAGGAAGCTCCTTGGTCACAAAACCCTTGACGCAAAGACGCAGTAGCTTCTAGAGAGAATATGATGAATTTGGGCAAATTCTGTCTTTGGTCATAATTTGCATGCACAATGACTTTTCATCAAGTTGTATCACCTTTGATGGCTCTTAAAATAATCCTTATATATGTTTAGAGTTGTGAGAAAAGAAACCCTAAGCAAATACACATGGATATGCGTGAAATCAAATCTGAAAATCTAAATTTTGTAATTCTCGATAGATACAGCTTTTGTCGATTTACTGTCGAGCATCAGCATTAAACCTTGATAGAAATGGATCTATCGAGCTATCTATCTAGCTTTAATGAACAACATTTCTTCACTTGTTTCTTAGATAGATTTGTATGGTTTCAATACTAAATATGAATTCTTGTTCCTTGAAGTACTAAACTCATTCTAGATCTATCCAATTACAAGTAAAGTGTGTTTTGTCAAAGGATTAGCTAATTTACATAACATATGTTTCTAACAAGTCTTACATATGTCCTAACACCGCAAACAAACAATGGAAGGAAAAAAAATGTAAAGAGCATGTGAAAGAGGCATAAAGCAAATAAGCATGATAGACATGGCAAGCGTAGCATATGTGATGCGAACCTCAATCGACACACTTTGAGACCCAACAAAAATATTGGAATACTTGCCCAAGAAAACTAAAATTCAGATTTTTGATAGAAACCTTGACCTAACGTTTATAATCGAAATGCGAACCAAAGGTATAAGTGTAACACCTTGACCCAGTGATTATAATTGAATCACGAACCAAATGTATAAAGTTTGAATGCCACAAGGAAGAATCCTTGATAAGTTCACAGTTTTTGAAGAACCAAAAGAAGAGCAAAGCCTCACCTTTTGTGTGATTTTTATTCAATCAATCCTTCTCTATTATAATGAATGCATGCTATTTATAAGACATGACTAAAAATAGAAAATCTAAAAACATACTAAATAATATACCCCTAAATAAAAATTTATTTGGTCTGAAATTAGCAAATCCAAAATAGGAAAATAGCTAAAAAACGTTCTAAATAATAAAAGCCAAAAATTAAGGTAGATCTGGTCCGAAATTAGAAGCTCCAGAATAGGAAAAATATTCATTGACTGATATGGAGCTGAAAAATCAATCAGCCATTAATCCACGCTATAAATCAAGCCCAATTAAGCCAAATCAGCCCTCAATAGTTTGAATTAAATTTATTGCGCCTTCATCTTTCTTTGGGCCCAGCTTGGAATGTCCTACGTTTGAATTAGCCCAAATCTCTTGAATCAGTCCATTAAGTGCTTCTTTGATCTTCTTAGATCTTACTTTAGTAATAGGCCTAGCTGGAACATGCAATGGATCCTTGAATGCTTGTTGATTCTCATCAATATGGCAAGAGACATGACTAGCCACAAGATAAACAAACAAACAAGAAAGCAAGAAGGCAAACGAGCAAGCAAACAAACAAGAAAGAAGACAAACAAGCAAAAAGAGAAAACAAAAAGTGGTGTTAACGAGGGACAAATATAGGTTTGGATTGGATGTCCGTAGCTTCATTATGTTGAAGTATGGACAATACACTAGCAAGCAAGACTCATGCATGAACATGTAAGAAAGTGTGTCAAGATGATAGAAAGCCAATGGGTGGCACAAACAAGCATGTTAAGCATATCATCGCACCATTCGCACGGAACGGAAAAGGGCTAAAAATTTGGCAATGCAAATGTCTGAGAATGTAACTTGTAGGGCTAAAAATTTGGAGCCCAAGCCCAAAATGTATGGAGTCTTGGTCCAATGAGCCCAATACAATGAATTCGTAGAGAATGGGTCAAAAAACTGGGTCCTAATGAATTGGTCAATGACTAGTATTGGATTAAAAGACAATCAAGCACAAATAAGAGATATTGAAGTCTATGAACTTTCAGTCCGAGGAGGCCACAATTATTGTATATTGATCACAGTTGGATACTGAGATAATTTAGATTGCTACAGTGTTTTCTCTTTGGTTTTCCGATCCCCCTCTCATAGGGGTTCTTCCACATTTTATAGCTTCTTTCTAATCATCTTGACTCTACACTTGTTGATCATCTGAATCCACACTTGAGTACCTATCCCATCAGACACCCCTTTTAGCTTTCTGTAAGTTGTGGTAGCCAAGCCAATATTGTTCAGAGGTCTTCTCCACATAAATGCGGTCAGGAAAGTAGCTGCAATGCATTTAATGTGGTGGTAGTAGTTTTTTCTTAGATATTTTGAGTTTCCTTCCTTCTCGTGTCCAAGGAGGTATTTCTCCTCGGATATCCTTCTATTCATACTCCACTTGTGAGATT
Organism: Quercus lobata; assembly: GCF_001633185.2. Lineage (NCBI taxonomy): Eukaryota > Viridiplantae > Streptophyta > Magnoliopsida > Fagales > Fagaceae > Quercus > Quercus lobata. The sequence goes on along the minus strand of NC_044907.1, from coordinate 69,344,658 downwards.
TCAACTGGGAACCCCTTAGTAGCTATTCGTTCCTCCTCAGACTTGTCTATGTCCTCGGATAAGGCGCAAGGCCCAATACGCTACTTTGGGCCCTAGTCCCTACATAACTATTTATATGTTTGGTTTGATTTGAAATCTAATAAAGGAATTTTGAGAATATGAAATGCCCATATTTGATTTATTTATAAGAATCTTATCAGAATTATTTATTTTTTCTAAAATACCATTTGATATGTAAATACAATGCCAAGGGTGCTTTTTAAAATTATCCTCCAATTAAATTATGAGAAACAAAATACAAACTATAAATCATAGAAAATTCAATGAAACTATAATATAACATTTTTTAAATGACATGTAAAATACGAAAATAATTATTCAAATTGTTAATTTATGATTGGATAAAATTTAGCTACAAAATTATTTGTAACATTGGGCTACAACCTTACTTAATATCTTTTTATTGAAGGTGAATTATGAAAAATCCACCATTGGATTACATATTCTTCTTATATCCTCCATGCTTGTAAAATTTCTAGAAAATCAATCAATCATCAATCAATCAATATATATATATATATATATATATATATAAGTAGAGACCTCATGCGGAAAAGCTTGAGGTTTTGCCATGTGGTACACTCTATGAAAATAATTGAAATACTCTTAGAGATAAGAGCAAATTTAAAAATAGAGACCTTTTATTTCCTTTGGTTCAAAGTTTCAAGACTACTTTTTGTTACATTTTTTATTCAATGTTTTAAGGTTATTATTTGTTTCATTTGGTTCAAATTTTTAAGAATTTTCCTCTCTCTCACCTACAAAAAACTCTTCGCATTTTCATTCATCCTTTTCACTTCTACTCTTTTATATACACATGTTCACAACCCTTCATGTCATCCCATCTCAAATACACTTAGACAAAAAACAATGTCATTTACCTTCAACCTTTCAATTACACCTATATAATGCCAATATTTTGGTACCATTTGAATCTAACTTGTATGAGTAGGATATGACCAAGAAAGGGGCTTGCATTTTTTATTTAGTGATGGTAGCTTACAGTTTTGATATTGAAGTCGGACGCTGTAGATTTTGTAAAGGTTGTGATGCACTTTGAGTCTTTGGTTGTTTGAGATTTTGGTTTGGAAAAGTCATAAATGTATCAAGTTTGTTAATTTATTATTATTATTTTGTGTTAGAACTCATAATTTGTAGGTTTCTTTGTAGGTTTTTTACTACTATTTTGTGCGGTATGAGCCATAGTGATTAAAACAAAAGTTGATGATAAATTTAGAGGATTTTCCTCTTTTTCTTTTTAAAAGATACGGAAGGCTAACTAAAAACAATTAAATTTTGGTAAATAGATGTGTTTTTGGCCAATTTCTCTATGTTTAATTATTTTCTCTTTATGTTGATACTTACAAATGATTTTCTTAATTTTATTGAGATAATGAATTGGGTGTTTGCGATTGAGGTCTCCATATTTGGTTGTGAGAATAAAGTGGTTGAGGAAATGTTTAGGGGTTGCTTAAATTTATGAAATTTTAGAATATAAAAGAATTTTATGCTTGAAATTCTTATTTATAGATTTCAAAATCATTTAAACAGTTTGACAAATAAAATCTACTTTTAACAGTAAATATAGTGTTATACAATTTTTTTTTTTATAATAAAATGTGAATTAAGAAAATTAAGTTTCAAAGTATTCAACAATATTGTAGGCAAATATAAATATTATACAACAAAATAAGTATTATATGTAGGTCTTAATATATATAAAAATGATTTCAAATGAAATTGTAAAGTAGTCCGCGCAACGTGCGGGACATCATCTAGTTAAAGATTAATAGTTAAATCATCAATAAATTATTTAAATTGCAATTTTTGTAGTTTAAAATTATGCATAAAATATAAGCTTATAGATCATATAGTAAATAATATCCAATTGACACAAAATTTGACATGTGTATTAAGAGCGTAAAAAACATATAATTCAATGATTAAAATTTTAAAATATGTAGTAATATTTATTTTATTAAATAAAGTTGTAGTTTAGACTAACTACAACAAATTTTGTAACCAAATTTTGTCCTTTATAATTATAGTTGAAAAAAAAATTTATTTCTATTGGTTAATGGATAGGAAGAGTGGGTAAAGTTATCAATTTATACCAAATGTAACTTTATCCATGCATGAGAACGTGGATACTCACCTTTTTGAAAAGGACTCCACATTCTCACTAAAAAAAAAAAAAAGTATTGAGTGGCATATGATTCTGTGATTTGCAACCACGTGAGAATTTTTTAACATTCGCAAGAAATTTTTTAAATTAATATCTTCTTTTCTTATATCAGACATAGTCTAAGCATAGATGGTTATGCAACTTGCAATTTACAACTTGCGAGAAGGTATTCTCTGTTCAAGTAATGCATACAAGACCAAGTCCGAGACACGTAGCTCTTTGTTTGATTTGGAATTTTATAAGTAAATAATAATACCCGTCCTAGACAATTCCTACACGGCAAGATGACTTTGGCCCTGTGAAAGTAACCTATAGCAAGAATCCTACAAGGCACATGTGTATTGCCGAAGACACATTACCATAGAATACAGACACTTGAGGAAAAACACAAATGGAGTAGTTGCCCTATGCATTAAACAATTCATGAACTAGTGGCAAATTACCAAACATACAGCTCGGTCAATATTCCATTTTGGAACTTGATCTGATCAACTGAACAGCTTCCAAACCTGCTCGTATTTTCAACCCATTCAAAAACATGAAAGTTTTCTTCCGGACTTAACACAAAAAAATACCACCCAAAACTTTTCAGCAGACCAGAAACACTCCCCCTATTCCAAGCCCAGCGTTTGCAGCTAGAAAAGATCTCAAGGTGCTGACAGTTAATTGGTGTTGTTGAACTTCGAAGTACAAGATCTAAACTATAAGCCCGATCACAGTCAACGATTCTTCAAAGAGAAAAACCAAACGGTTAAATTGTTAAGAAGAGACGATATGGCAGAAACCGCGGTATTATTTCTCATAGACAAATTGATCCCATTACTGACCCAAGAAGCAACATTATTACAAGGCATCCATGGAGAAGTAGCTGACATCAAAGATGAATTGGAGAGCATTCAGTCTTTCCTCAAGGATGCAGATGCAAGGGCAGCAGCAGAAGAAGAAATGAGCGAGGGTATCAAAACCTGGGTCAAACAAGTAAGAGAAGCAGCTTTTCACATAGAAGTAGCAATTGACCGATACTTGCTTCACATGGCACAACAATCTCATCAGCGTGGCTTCACTGGTTTCCTCCATAAAATCATTCGCTTACCAAAATCATTAAAACCCCGTCACAATATAGCCAGTGAAATTCAGGGGTTCAAAGCATCAGTGCAGAAAATTAAGGAAAGAAGTGAAAAGTATAGCTTCAAATCAACTAGTCAAGGATCAAGCAGTGGTGCACAGAACGTTAGGTGGAACGACCCTCGAAAGGATTCCCTTTATCTTGAGGATGCAGATGTTGTAGGCATTGAAGCTCCTAGAGATGAATTGATTAACTGGTTGGTAGAAGGACCGTCTGATCGTATTGTGGTTTCAGTGGTCGGAATGGGGGGACTAGGCAAGACTACTCTTGTAAAAAAAGTCTATAACCACCAAATAGTAAGAGGACACTTTGACTGCCATGCTTGGATCTTAGTCTCTCAATCTTACAAAATAGAAGATCTACTAAAGAGCATAATAAAGCAATTTTGTGAGGCCAGAAGGGAGTTCCCATTGCCAGGAATTGACACAATGGACGAACAATCATTGATCAATATATTAAGAGACTATTTAAGGCAAAAGAGGTATGTGGTCGTATTTGATGATGTATGGAAAATAGACTTTTGGGATGATATAAGACATGCTTTACTTGATAATCATTTGGGTGGTAGAATTGCAATCACAACACGTAATTGGGAGGTTGCTAATTTTTGTAGAAAATCTTCACCTATTCATGTTTACAAGTTGCAACCATTGCCTCCCAATGAGGCATGGGAGCTTTTTTGCAAAGGGGGTTCCAATTTGATTTTGGAGGACATAGTCCCCAAGTGTTGGAGAAATTGTCTCATGAGCTTGTGGAAAAGTGTGAAGGATTACCATTAGCAATTGTTGCTATAGGTGGTCTTTTGTCAACCAAAGACAAAACTATCTTGGAATGGCAAAACTTGCAAAATAGCCTTGGCATTGAGTTGCAAAGAAATCCACATCTTTCAGCTATCAATAAAATTCTATCCCTAAGTTTTGAAGACCTACCATACAACCTTAAGTCTTGCTTCTTATATCTTGGTATGTATCCAGAGGACTACTATATTAATTGCATAAAGTTGATTCGACAATGGATAGCTGAAGGCTTTGTGAAAGAAATTGAGGGTAAAACATTAGAAGAGGTTGGACGAGAATATTTGACTGAACTAATCCATAGAAGCTTGGTTCAAGTAACAAGGGTTGACTTTGATGGAAAAGTTAGACTATGCCGACTCCATGATCTCTTCCGTGAGATCGTCCTCCAAAAGATGAAGGGTTTGAGTTTTGTTCATGTTTTATCAAAACAAGAGTCCAAGTTTGAGGGACTAACTCGTCGTATGGCTGTAAATAGAGTTTCATACAGTGTATTGAAGCTATTTAAGGACACACACATTTTTTCACTTTTATTGTTCAATCTTGATGAATTGCCGAAGTCATTTATGCGTGATTTTTTTGCTAATTTCAAACTTTTGAAAGTAATGGATTTCGAAGATGCGCCATTGGATTTCATTCCAGAAGATGTGGGAAGCTTATTTCACTTAAGGTATTTAAGTTTAAGAAATACCAAAGTAAAATTGCTTCCAAAATTCATAGGAAAGTTGCAAAATCTAGAGACTCTAGATCTGAAGCAATCTCATATTTATGAAATACCAGTTGAGATCAACAATCTTCGTAAGTTACGACATTTCATAGCCTACAATCGTGACTTCAAAATAGATTTCAGTTTGACTCAAGAAAAAGGTGTAAAGTTACAAAAGGGTATTGGGTGCTTAAAGGACTTGCAAAAATTGTATCATGTGGAGGCAAATCATGAAGGGGCAATTGATCTTATTACTGAGTTGGAAAGCTTGAGACAATTGAGGAAGCTAGGCATGAAAAATCTTACAAGAGAAACCGGAAGGGCTTTGTGTGCCTCTATTGAAAAGATGAACCACCTTGAATCTCTAGATGTAACCTCAATAAGCAAAGACGAGATATTAGATTTGCAATCTATTTCATCTCCACCTCAATTTCTTCAACGCCTCTACATACAGGGGCGGTTGGACCAGTTACCTAACTGGATTCCAAAACTTCAACATCTAAGTAGATTACGAATTTGTTGGTCAAGGTTGAGTGATGATCCTATGAAAGCCTTCCAAAATCTGCCAAATTTATTGGAGCTCAGAATCTTTAATCAGTCATACAATGGGGAGCAATTGCAATCTGTGAAAATTACTTTGCTAGCATATGGGATGCGTGTTGGGAACTGTACTAGACAATAGTTGTACCATTTACAAAAGAAGTGAGAGATGTGAAGACAGTCAAAAAAAAAAAAAAAAAGTAGCTCCTAAGATTGTACAAAGTTGCACTCTGACCCTTATTCAATGGAAATTAGGAGATCTGTTGGGATAAGATGTAAATCGCGTAACTCTGGGAGCCTGTGTATTAGTCACGAGATGAAGCTTGATTAGTCATTTGAAAATCTTGTAGAAACCGTGTCCATATAGCGACCCAGTACTAGCTGATGAGGAATATTTATGAGTAAGAGAGAGCCACAATTGAATTTGAAGACAGTTAACAAGTCAAAAGTACTTACGTTGGGGACGTTGTGAGGGAAGAGCACTGTTTTCTTTTACCAATTTGTGGAGCTTGGCAAGTGTGACATACAATTGGCTTCAATGCCTTTCGGCTTGCTTCCTTCTATAACGCTCTCTTTTGTGATTTTTCTGCAATTTAAGCTTCTGGGTCATTCAAATTTTGTTATTATATATGATGCTTGTAGTTGTATATGGTTTAGGATTGGGCTTATCTGTATAGTGAATATTGAATAGTGTATAGTGTATGCTCATTGTAGGTTTCTTTTCGTTATAAATTCAAGTCCAGCTCAATCACTAGGCAAGTTAGGCAATCCCCTAATTGGGGAGAGAGAGCTATTAGTTCCACCCTCCATCCATAATGAACTCCTGCCCTCCTTGCTATCTTCCTTCTTGCATTCTCTCTATCTAGAAACAAAACCAGACTAATTTTGGACTCGGTCTGTTAACAGAACCTTGAAAATGAAGATGACATTGGAAAGCAGCTCCTCTGTTTTCCATGTGACATCCAAAATAAGCTCTTACAAACAAAATCCAGTAGTGCGTATTGTCCCAGACATTTCTAATCAATAAACTAAAATCTTTTAGAGATCGGGGATGATTTGATATTGACGAGATGGTAGTGTTGAGAGGCAACAACTGAAGTTTGGTTCCTAGTTCTAGGTGACAGTGTTTTGCTGGTGATCACAATTACCAGCAAACTGTGAGGGCAAAATTTTGGTTACACTTGGTTTTCTCAGAATGATTGCGGAGGGTTTGGAACACATTCCAAAAAGGAAGTTCAATTAGATGGCTACGATTTTAACTTTTATTTTCATGTTGCTGAAATTTTAAACTTTATTTTTCTTTGGTTAGTGCTGTTAAAAATTAAAATCTGTTTATGGTCCTCATATCTGTTGAATGATTGCAGGACAATAATGCTCAGCTCAGATGCCACCGGAAGACTTGCACAGAAAAACCAATTGTTTTGTTGGTAAAATTAATAAGCAAAATGGGACATCTCAATTGGTTTTGTATTGTGCTAATTATGTCGTTTCATAATCAATTGTAGCACTACTAGTCTAGATGGACAAGGTGCTGCTTTTATGTGTTGTACAATGTTTATGATTCACCATAATTTGTCTCATATGCTGAATTATTCAAGAAAAGTATTTGTGGTGTGTATATCCAGTAATGCGATAATGAAATATTCAGGATAAGTTGCTCAAATAAAATTTTGAATTTGTTTTATTTGACATTTCATTCATCAGTATTCACCAATCATAAAGAGGTAATTCAAATATTAATTTATGAAGTGATAAAAACTCACCAATCACAACCATTGCCACAACACTTTGTAAGCTTTACTTAGTAAAACTTGTAATACCTTTAGTATTTTCTTTAAAAAAAATAAAACAAAATTTGGCACATTATTCACATCAATTTAAAATAGAAATTTTTGGCATTTGCTGAGAAGTAGAGCGTAAAGTACTCATTTTGAGATGAGCTTGGGATTTTATGAGGCTTTCATTTTTTCACCTCCTTATCCTTCTATAAGTCAAAAAAGTCTAGAGCATTATGCTTGATAAGAATTGTGCTCTGGCTCATTCAAGCAATTCAGATGCGCCAAAAATGACTTTGACAATTTCAATATATCATTAAACTGTCATGAAAGTGAGAGGGAAAAAAAAAGTGTTGGTTTCACTTTAAGAGTTTTTATTTTTTGAGATGCAGATAGTAGAGTAGGGAAAGGAGATGGTTAAAACCACATATATGAAACATCATAAAGGATGTCATTATTACTGGACTATCATTTGAATCGTGGGTTCACACCAAATTGAAAAAAATATCTTACACACCAAGTTTAATTTATGGACCATTCTTTGTTGCAATGAAATGTTACACCAATCGCAATGAAATGCTACAATTTTATTTTATTTTTTTTTTTTTTTGAGAAAAATCAACCATAATTTAGAAATATGTTCATGCCTCATTTTTCTTTGGGCCTCAAATGGACCAAGTCTAAAGATGCAAATCCGTAAACCAACAAAGCTTGGATAAAATGGTCTAGGTCATGCACTCATTCGGCCAACAAGAAAAGCCTAATGTAGTAGAACCAAAAGAAACGTCAAGTGGGCAGCCGATATTACGAAGTTCATGCCCACTTACAAATGGGAACCTAAAATAGCTCTTGAAGGGTGGCCCAACTCATGGCCTAAGCCCATAATGGGTCCAACCCATTAAAAAACGTCACCCTGGAAAATGCAAATTTCATGGAAGGGAGAAAGTATTTGGTATCAAATATCATATCAAGGGTATTAAAATCCTCCCAACTGATTTTCTAATAGATCATTACCGCTTGGAGGATGGTGGAGAGGTTTTTCGCTGTGTTCTTCGGTTTCCTCTTCAATAACACGTGCCGGTATTATCTTGCGTTTGCTTCTCTCTATCCCTTACTCTTTACTTTTAATTATTGTTGTCTTGTGATTAAATTATGGCTTAGAGTAGTTTACTTGTTTGGGTATAGCTTATACTTATCATTCCGCACATACATTATTTGAATATAAGCTTGTGTTGGTAATTTTGAAATTGAGGGTCTAAATATTCACAAGTATTTTACACACTAAGTGAACTTTCAAAAAAAAAAACTATTAATAAAAGGTAAAATTGTAGTATATATTCTTTGCAAAATTTTATACAAAAACTTTAGTTGTTGTGAATCATTAATGTTGCAAAATATGAATCACAGATATCAATTAATTGTAAAAACTTAAAGTTCTATTATTAATTTGTTATAGGAGCCAAATGCCTTGTAGCTGAATTGGTACCTTCCCATGTACAAAGTGTTTGGGGGTCTAGAGGGGAAAGGGTCCAAGCTGCGGAGTTAGTAGAATGTTGTAATTATTTCTCAAAAAAAAAAAAATTGTTATAAGAAATAGCTGGTTTTTAGAAATACATCCAAATTAAATAATATTTTATGAATGAAAAAACACCAAAAGGAAAAATATATACAAACACACAAAAAGGAATACCAGGATTTACGTGGTTCGGCCTTTGGCCTACATCCACGGGCTGCAACAAGAAAAAATTTCACTAATAAATATAGAGAATACAAAATGGTGTGGAAGCATTCTTACAAAACCCAATCCCATTACACCCAAAATCTCTCTCTCTCTCTCTCTCTCTCTCTCTCTCTCTCTCTCTCTCTCTCTCTCTCTCTCTCTCTCTCTCTCTCTCTCTCTCTCTCTCTCAATACAAAGCAGAGGGCTGATTACAAAGTTCGAGACTGCACCTAAAACAAGAAGAAGTTTTCGCTTCTCTAAAATTGCTGCACAGCCTCCTTCACACAGCCCTCCTCAAAGAGATCTTTCACACTCGCATTTTGCCATGCCACTCCATTCCTTTACAATTTCTGCTACACCCAAACGGTTAGACTAGCCACACAAACCAAATAAGAGAGCATCAGATATATATTAAATCAAGAGGAAAACAAAGTGAACAAAGACGGCTGAATGGTCAACCCAATATTTGACAGAACTCCAACTTAACTTGAACTCAATCAAACCTGAAAAGCAAAAAATCCTCTAGGTTATCTCAAATTGTAAATCCCCTTTTCAAAATATGAATATAATGCAAAATCTAACAAATCGTCACCATAACTCAAATTCCACCGTACAATCTTCTAGACAAGTTAATTAAATAATTTCTCCTTAATCCAAAAAATTAAAAAATTAAAATTTTTTCCAAACTGTACAACCATTCTCCACAATGGAGAAATTTTTAGATCACCAAATTTAATCAAATTTTGGTCGACCTCGTAGAGACTTCTCTCAAGCCACAAATGTTTCAAATGCCAAATCAAAACTTAAGCCCAACCAAAAGACCCAAGTTCAAGTTATTTCCAAATATGTCAATAGGCTCCAAATGCATTCAAAGATGGTCTTAAAACCAAATTAGAGGACAAACGAATGAACAAAATGCACGTAATCCCAAAGTAACTCCAAATATGCCAATACAAGCAAAATGAATCCAATTACGCTCAAACACAATAGTTTTAGCTTCTTAATATCCTTTTGTACTTATTCCCTCCGTCCCACTTTGTTTGTCCTCTATTCTATTTTTGGATGTCCCAAAATATTGTCCTGTTTCTAAAAATAAGAGTTATTAATTTACTAATATTCCTATTATACCCCTATTTACTAATATTCCTATTAATAATTCAATTTTTTGATAAATTTATTTAAAGATAGTTTTGGAAACTTCTACATTTTTAAAAGGTAGACAAAATAATAAATGATGTTCCCTTAAAAAATTTGACTTTTCAAACAGGACAAACAAAATGGGACGGAGGGAGTATTAATTTTGGAATTATGAGTGATTTAGTATCTACCTCTTTTTCCCAGGACTTCATCCTTTAAATCTAATCCTAGCTTCAACATTGTCTTTAAAATATCTATGACCACCTGGCCTCCACAAAAACAAACAAACAATTAAGAAACCATTTATCAAAAACCAAAAATAAAAAATCTAATTATAGAAAAACTCCACAAGGTCAAAAACACTAATACAACAACCAAACCTGTAATAAATTTCTAGCTACAATCTCATGGCAGGAATTAACTGAAGTAAAAGATTTGCATGTAAAGATGGGATTTTTTTTTTTTTTTTTCCCATTTAAAATCCTTTTGTAGGTTAAAAAAATGTTGCTAGTTGTCGGGAAGTTATGTGAGAGTTCTACGCACCTAAAATTCTATCATCCAAAATCTAAGACTTTTTGGACAAAAGAAAACTTTTGACAATTTCATACCACCCGTTCATTAAAAATAAAAAAAATAAATAAAAAAAGCCAGGGCATTTAAGTTTGTCTTGATAGCTTGTCAAAGTCTAGCCATGTGTTTCATAAAAAAAATTTGTTTTTTAATATAGCAAATCATTTTTCATGAAACTTCGATACAAATTGCATGCTCCTAGTGTTTTTGTATTCATGAGCTTAAAATATATATGTAAAAAACTACCTGGGCTGTAAAAGGATCTCAATCAATCAAAGTAGGTAATTCATGCGCAATGCTTTCCTTACCTCCCCTAGTTAACCTCTTCCCTCCATTGCTGCTTATTTAAATTAAGGCTCCCCAGCTCAGTTTTGCTTGTTTCCTTGGCCTTATCTTTTGAGTTTCTCTCATTTCTTTCCCATTGGAAGAAAGTTTCAATGCATAATTGTCTAGATGTATGGAATCCCATTTTACATTGCCATAGGCCTAAACGAATTACTTTTGGCATGTTTTGGATAGTAACAACGAGAGGGGAAGTCCTGTTTTTATTCCTGTCTTGTCGATGAGTTGTGTGGTCAGAAACAATGAAAGCAAGAGTGAAGATACTTACGACATTGGCAGAGTGAGACACTTGAGAAGAACTAATTCTTTAGAACTTGATACAACATCTCAAATAGCAATCTTAACAAAACATAATCAATAATAATTGTAATAAAATAGAAGGAACCCAAAGAACATACCATGATAAGTTCGAAGCCAATGTTCTGATTGACCTTGACCAACTATGTTTCCCACACCTTCAGAAAGAGCTCGGCTTCCATTTGGGTTGAAGAGCTTAGGTCAAGAGGCATGGAGGCTCCAACAATAAGATGGAGGCTTGGATGGGTCAAAGATGAACAATGAAGCCGCCGAAGATGAATAGTCACGCAAATTGTGGTTTTTGAAGTATTGGCCTCATAAGTATCTAACCCTTTACATGAGGATGGAATGTATATAAGCAAAATATCATACATGAGATATGTAAACACTTATGAAGCTTCATTCAAATTCCCAAGATCAATGAGCTCTCTTAATGTGATCATGCGCAAAGGCTTTGTGAAAGGGAATTTCCAATTTAATAGTTTCTGATAAACTTGTTGCATGGTGGGACGAGATTGTGGACTGGTGTGTAAGCATGCTAATGCTATCTTTGCCACTAAAACCACCTTCTCTGCAACTCTATTTGTAGGATGTGCAAGACGTTGATCCAATATATCTTCTAGCAGCACATCATGGGACGATAATGAAAATGATGATGATACAAATGATGAGATCAAATCACCCGGATGCCTTCCAATAATTACTTCCAACGCAACTACTCCAAAGCTATAAACATCACACTTTTCACTTACTTCCATTGTATATGCATGCTCTGAAAGTAAGATACACGAACACCCAATAAAATTATAAAAAAGTTTATAGATATACATACATAAAAGGTATATTCATTTTAAATTTGGAATATATTCAATTTATAACCAATTTAATGATTACTTTTTTTTAGAAATTTAATGATTACTTATGTAATAATATTTAACAAAGCTAACTAGATAAATCAAATTAACTTTATAACATACACATTCAAACTGATTAAACTCAAAAGTGATAATAAATTATATATTAGCCAAAATAATAATTTCTTTTCGTCATTTTGTCCAATCAACTCTATCTAAATCAATGTTATTATCATGTTTATCATCTTGCAAAATTATTTTTTCATTGACATTTTCTTCATTATTATCAACAATTACTATATTTTTTTTTTCTAATAAATTTTTCTTTATATTTTTTCTTGGCATTCTAACTTTTTAGACTTATAAAAATAATAAAAAAATAATAAAAAATAATTATATTTTTATTTAATACATTATTCATAGCACAGGAAAAAAAAAATTGTAAATATGAAAGTGAATTGTCATGTGTTTAGTCCAAGTTTTGTAGGAGAAAGAGAAGAGGGGGAAAAACTCATGGAAATGTTATTTTATTAGACTCAATTAAATTTCCCATTAATTTTTTGTTTAAACAAAGTCTAAAAACTTGTTTTTCCAAAAATTGTGTTAAAAAAACTCTAATAAGTTGTTTAAATAAAATAAAACCACAAATTTTAACCAAAAAAAAAAAAAAACTCATTTTAAACCCACATGTCTACACATCGTATGTAAGATTCACTAATACTATATGATTTATACAATACACACCTATGTATCGGACAATTAATGAATACTTACGATACAGAATGTTTTGTACATGGTATGATACACATAGTACAATACATATCACATATCTACGATAATGACAATTATGAATATGACTAAAGACACAATATTTTACATAACTAGTGATTTAAAATACTATGACAATTTATGAACACTTACGATACAGAATTTGTTGTACACGATATGATACACATCGTACAATACAGATTGCGTATCGTACCATACTAACAATTATGAATTCGACTAGAGACACAATATTTTACGTAGTTAGTGACTTAAAATACTATAATTGGTACTAAAAAAAGTGGTGTTAGAAAGTTTATGTAAAAGCTAAAAGCCTTGTAGCTGAACTAACATCTTCTGATGTTTCTAGCTAAAACACCTAGCATTCAAATTTCCCCACCCCTAACTATCAATTTAACTAAAGCAAGAAAAAAAGAAGAAAGTTTATGTATAAGTGATGTTACTTCAATCATAACTTGTCATATTAGCAATTGTGAAAATTTTAATGTTGCCAACATTACTTAAATAACATACCAGGAGCAGTGTATCCAAATGTACCAGCAAACGAAGTCCAATAAGATGTGTCAGAACTCATAATCCTAGCTGTGCCAAAATCAGAGACATGAGATTCATATTCTGAATCTAGTAAAACATTCTTGCTTGATATATCACGATGAATTATTGGACTAGAGCAATCATGATGCATATAAGACAGAGCACTTGCCACACCTTTAACAACATTTACCCTCTTAACCCAATCAAACTCCAGTGCTAATTCATCATTGTTTAGTATCTTTTCCAAGCTCCCACCTTCCAAGAATTGATAAACTAAAAGCAAGTGTCTTGGATGTGAGCAAAAACCATGAAGCTTTACAATGTTGTGGTGTCGTATTTCAGTTAGACTACATATCTCACTGGTAAAAGCTTTTAGATTGACCACACTATCTTCTGAGAGTGAGTGAAGTTTCTTTATAGCAACAACTTGACCTGTAGACAATTCAGCTTTATAAACAATTCCATGGCCACCTACGCCAATAATATGTTTGTCATCAAAATCCTCTGTTGCTTCAATAATTTTTTCATAAACCATTTTCCCATCATAGCTCCACACTGCAAACATATTTTGATGTTCTTCTTCTTTTAGCTTAATTTTTGTCTTCATCTTTCTGGAGCGGATATATAATGTGATTCCAATAATGATAAATATAAGTAAGACAATGCCTAAAAGGGTTGAAATAATTTTCATGACTTTATTCCCCCTTTTGACATGAGGATTGTGGCTAATTGCAGAGGGACAAGCCTTCAATCCTGTGGTATTGCCACACAAACCCTTATTATTTCTAAAAGCTTCAATAGGTGCCTCACAAAATGCTTTAGTATTCGGAATAGGACCCTAAAGTTGATTGTAGGACAAATCAATGGATGTCAAGCTTATCATTTGATAAAAACTTGATGGAATAGATCCAAAGAGCTCATTGTGGGAAAGATTCAAAATTTCTAATTTTTTCAAATCTCCAAGTTGTTGTGGTATCTCTCCAGCTAGAAAATTTTTACTAAGATCAAGATTTTGGAGATATTGTAAATTGCCTATTTGAAGTGGGATGTATTTGCTTAAGTGATTGTTGCTCAAATTTAATAACCACAACTTTTTACAATTCCCTAGTTCGGGAATTAGGCCACTTAGACTATTTTTGGCAAGATTAAGCCGTTCTAGATTTGGTAGCATTCCAAAATTGTAAGGAATGTGTCCAGAAATTTTGTTATTGTCTAGAAACAGGTCTACCAAAGACGTCAGCTTACATATTTCCTTTGGAATCTCCCCATCTAGCTTATTTGAGGAGAGGTTGAGCACATGTAATTGAGTTAAATCTCCAAGCCCAGAAGATATTCTACCTGAAATATGATTGTTAGAGACTTTTAGGCATGTCAAGTTTTTAAATTGCCCCGACTTAATTGAAAGCTCACCATAAAACCTATTATAACTCAAATCTATGTATACTAAGTTGGGGTATACACCACCGAAACATTCTCCAATATTTCCAGTAAGTTGATTTTTTTCATGTAGGAATCTAACTAGGCTACTGCAGTTTTGTATAGACTTTGGTATTGAACCAATAAAATGATTATGTTCTGCATTGAAGATCTCAAGCACTCCACCAAGGCACACATTTTCTGGCAAATGGCCAGTCAATTGGTTATCTGATAAATCAAAAACTTTTAATTGAGTGACATTGTTCATTTCAAAAGGAATGGGACCACTTAACTTATTATTGAAAAATGTTAAATATGTGAGTTTGGTTAAGTTTCCAAGAGAAGCAGGAATAGCACCTGTGAAATAGTTAAAAAATAACTCAAGGTCAGTCATAGAACTTAGCATTCATAATTCTTGATAGATGGAACCAGAAAGTTGGTTCCATTGAAGATATAGAATATTTAGGTTGCTTAAGTTTCCAAGAGAAATCGGGATGGTACCTGTGAGATTGTTTATTGATAACGCAAGGTCAGTCAGAGAACTTAGCATTCCTAATTCTTGAGGGATGGAACCAGAAAATTGATTATCATAAACAACGATACGGAATAGGTTTGTTAAGTTTCCAAGAGAGGCAGGAATGACACCAGTGAGACTATTTGAAAATAACTCAAGGTCAGTGAGAGAACTTAGCATTCCTAATTCTTGAGGGATGGAACCAGAAAGTTGGTTCTCATAAAGATATAAAATGATTACTTCGCTTAAATTTTTAAGAGAAGCAGGGATGACACCTATGAGATTGTTTAAAGCTAACGCAAAGAAACGTAGAGAACTTAGCTGTCCTATTTCTTGAGGGATATGGCCACTCAAATGATTTTGACTGAGGTCAATGGAGTTAAGACTTGTTAATTTTCCTATTTCAGAAGGAATTCTCCCAGTGAATTGATTATCGTAAAGGTTAAGAAAAGAGAGTTTAAAGAGGTGACAAATATTTGAGGGAATGATCCCATATAGTGAGTTGTCAGAAAGGTCAAGACTGAGTAGATTGGGAAAGGATTGAAAGCTAAGATTGTGAAGCGTACCTATCAAACCGTAACTTGAAAGGTTTAGATGGGTGACGCTTCCAGATTGGTCGCAATTTATTCCAACCCAATTACAAGGAGTGGTTCCAACCCAGGAGGACCAGAGAGAGTGGCTTTTGTTGTGAAGGCTTAGTTTCCAGTTTAAAAGAACCACCGCTTCCTTTGATTCCTCTGCTAGCTTAACCTTACTGTTAGCGTAAGCAAAAGGAGAAGTAACGGAGGAAACAGAAGCAGTGGATGAGAAAACCAAATCAAGAAGGAGGACTAAGAGTAGAGATGAAATGAATTGGTTGAAGAGCGGTTTCTTTGAAAGGGATGTCATTATGGTTTGAGCTTTTTCTAGAAAAGGATGAACTATGGTTTGAGTGGTAAATGAATAATTTCAAATGGATTGAGAGGTATTTATAGAAGGGATTGGTCCGACTGGTTGGTTAAATTAATTTAGAGGATTCTTCTTGGACCCCATTACGTGGTGGTTATGATTATCAACGTTTGCTTTGTTGATTTGATCATATGACCATTAAATCAACTAAATAAGTACCTCTTGTGATTTAGGGTGAGTTTGGTTCAATTTTTTGTAAAAGCGCATAATGAAAAAGTTGAGTTTTCAAAAAGTGCATAATGAAAAAATGCATTTTCAAAAAACTAAATGTTTGGTAAAAACTATTAAAAAGTGTTTTTTGAAAAAGCTGAGTGTTTAGCTAGCACTTATAAAAGTGGCAATTTTAGTGATAAATTACCAAAAAAGGATAGTATATATAAAGGAGTTCATTTCATACTTTTTTTTTTTTTTTTTTGGATGTGAGTTTGTGTCCTCTATTAATGGAGGACACAAGGATCACTCAGCTTTGGGTCATGTTTTGTTGGATATCAAAAGTTTATTTTCTTGTTTTTCTCATATTTCAGTTCAGCATATTACTAGAGAAGGAAATTGTGTGGCTCACAAGCTTGCTAGACGAGCTGGCAATTTTCCTTTTTTGGTCTTGATGGAGTCTGTTCCACCAAACATTCTTGAGGTGTACCAACTTGATTTATTGAGGATGCAATAATAAGATCTCTACTCTTGAGGGGATTTTTCTCAAAAAAAAAAAAAATCAAAATCAAAATCAACTACTTCATCATACTTAAATAAATTTTTCTCTTTCTATAATTTTTTTTCTCACCAATATTAGCTAATAATAACCTACCACTTAAGATTTATTGTAAAAATATTATGAAAATATTATGATAAAAATTGATACTGATTTTAATTTTAACATACTATTAAAATTATTTTTTTCTCTTTCTAAAAAAATTATTTTTTTTCTCACCAATATTATCTAATAATAACTTGCCCCTTAAAATTTATTGTGAAAATACTGTGATAACATTTCCTTCTTCTTTTTTCCTTTTTTTCCCCCTCTTTTTTTATCCTCCACACACGGCATTTCTTTCTTCTTCTTCTTTTTCCTTTTTTTTTCCTCTTTTTTTCTCCTCCACACACGTACCCTTACTCTTTTCTTTTTTATCCTTCTTTCGTCCTTTTTTTTTCCCTGCCATTCCTCCAAACTCCAGAATGTTTCAGAGCTCTCCTTATTCCTCTATTTTTTTTTTTTTCCTTTCTCCCTTTTCTCTTAGCACTTCGTCTGTTGGTTCTTAGCGGAATCGATAGCGTCCCACTCAGGTTCTGGCGATGTAGAATCCATCGGAGTGTGCGACGAAGATGAGGTGGTGGAGTTCGAAGACGGCGAGTGGCTGAGAGGGAAGGGCTTGGAGATCGAAAATGGGGTTGGAGTCGGAGTCGGAGGGAATTGGGAGGGGTTCGCCGATTTGATCGAATTCAGAGCTTGGTGTTGTTGACGCATTCGCCTTCAATTTCGTCTTGTAATTCTATCATTTTGCTATATTCTGATATTTTTTTGTTTTGCATTTTGAGGAATCCTAATTTGCAAGGGATTGATTTTTTTTTTTTCCTTAGCTGATTTGGGAATTTGCTATAGATTTTTTTGTGTTTGGATTTGGAAATTTGTTGGGAGAGTAGAGAGATGAGATGAGAGGAATGAGGGACAGCATGAGAACTGATGATTTATCAAGGGTAATTTGGTAATTTTCGGAAGAGCCCAACGAATAGCTTCAGAACACACATGAACTTTTTGTTTATGGACCTCCAGAGCTCCATAATTGGCTTGCGCGTTTTATGCCTTGGCCCAAAACGCAACATTTATATAAAAGTTGCGTTTCTACTGAGCCAAACGGTAATTTATGTCCAGCATTTAAACAAACGTGCGTTTCAGCCCCTAAAAGCTGAAACAAACGGACACTTAAAAACATACACGGATATAGGTGTACTAAAAACTTTCAAAAAGTGACCAAGGAAGGGATGGCAAAGGCAGCGATAGTAGAAACGACAACATAGCTCATAAATCAGAGGACCTGGTTACTTCTTGTTGTAGTTCAGCCTTAGCCCATAAACGACAACTTTCTTATAAAAAGGGTTATAAGTTATAACCAGGAAAATTTCCGTCCTTCAAAGTTCTAACTACTTTGCAAGAATTTTCTTTAAACCATTACTTGAGAGCCCATTGCATAATTTTTCTTGCTGTAATGATCATTGCCTTATGTCGTAAGCATTACTTGTCATAATAGGTTATGATCTTTCAATTGAAGAAACTAGTCGATGTTCTGTGTGATGCACAGTGTATTTAATTATTTTATAAAATTATCTTATTTATCATATACAATATTTATTAAATGTTATAATAATTAGGAAAAATCAACTACAATTATATTATATGTTGATTATTGCTTGATGAATTAGCATTTTTTAATTATTTTCACTAACTTAAGTGCATCAATTTATTTTTTTGCTGAAATGAAATCTTAAATGAATAAAATCTTAAGAAATAAGCCACATAATAGAAATTTAGGTTATTACCTTTGAATTTCGTATTTATAGAAACAAAATTGACTTAGATGCCCTACTCTCGTTTACTTTTCCATGTAGCCCGTACAAAGAAATTGCAAGAAAATTGTACAATTAGAATGGGGAAAAAAAAAAACAAAAACAAAAAAAAGAGAAAAACAAAAAACCAAAAAAAAAAAAAAAAATGTATGGAAGATATTAAGACTTTATGGGTTATATTTTGGAACACCTCAACAAATATGGCCTACATGTGCTTATATATAAAAGTTTTGTGAATACAGTTAATATTTCATTGCCATAGGACTTAGGAGGTCAAGGACCAAAATGCATAATGATTTGTGGGGTTTGGAATTGTTTGGTATGAAAATGTTTTATTTCAATTTATGAAAAGGTTTGCAAAACCAAATTTAATTTAAAACTTTAATACTTCGTTTGGCTGAGGAATGAGAAAAGGTGAGAGGATAGAAACAATTTGGAAACTGAAAGAAATAAATAAATAAAGGAATGATTTATACTTTACACCAAATGTGTTTGGCATGGGGATAAAAAAGTAAAAATATGGAGAGTAATTATTTATATTATATTATGCACTTATTATATAAAAGTGGACGGATGAGGAAAATTTTTGTAATGGTCTTCTGATCAATGCTATCCCCTCCCATTTTATTCCCAATTGGGATGGAAAAATAAAAAATAAAAATAGTGGGCCCTCTAGGTGAAAAACTCCAACCACCCAATTTTTATTTCTTTCTTTTTTCACTCCAACTGAACAACAAGAAAAGGCGCTATTATTATGATTGTTTTTTCTTCATTTTTTTTTTTTTTTCATTTTCCCGCCTTGCTTTTCATTCCAACCAAAACACAACAAAAATATGATTGTTGAAAAGGTGCTATAATTATGTTGGATATATGCTTTTATTTCTTTTTTTTTTTTTTTTTTTTGAGAAACAGACCAAAACCGGCCGAGCTATTTTATTGCTAATAAGTCAAAAAGAAAATGCTTAAGGATATCTGGAGGAACAGACTCCTTCCAGATAGAAACAGGAAAAGACAATCTCGCTCTCTAAGCTAAGGCATGAGCCAAACCATTACCTTGCCTATGAGTGTGAGCGAAAGAAAAATACTGTAAAGAACTAGCTAAAGAAATAATGTCTCTGACCAAATGACCGACTAGAATATGATGAAAACACTCATTTTTAATTGCCAGTATAGAAGTTTCAAAGTCCCCTTCAAAAATAGAGCTGTCCAAACCGAGCTCATGCAGGAAGGAGACTGCTCTTCACGCTGCAATTGTTTCCAGAGCAAGAATAGACGATGGCAGAGGAATGATCTCAGATAGGGCCGCCAGTAGTTCTCCCGAGGAATTACAAACAACGACACCAACACCTGCTGCATCCAATTCTTCAAAAATAGCACCATCAAAATTTGTCTTCACAGTACTCGGGTTCGGTGGTTTCCAGATATTCTGTTTTGGAGGTTACTTGACGATAGGTTTGCTACGGGATTGCTGGAATTCCTGGAGATATTGTTGGGCCAGGTCCAACAGCTTTTCCAATGGCATTACTGCCTCTCCCACTCTGCTTTTGTTTCGTTGATTCCACAAGAATCAACAGTGCGTGATGAATGAATCTGCTCCGCGGGGATTCTGCATTACACACTTGAAAAGATCAATAAATGATAGAAAAGGGGGAGACACAACTTTCAACTCCTCAAAGCTAGTGCCCCACGCTAGGCCAAGTGTCTCGCAACTCCACAGAGCGTGAATGACTGTTTCAGGCTCTCTTTTGCACCTAGGGCATGTAAGTGATGAGACAATCTTTCTCTTCACCAGATTGTCCAACGTAGGAAGGGAATTAGTGCAAGCTCTCCAAGCAAAAGTTTTCAACTTATTTGGAACCTTCATTTTCCACAAAACCAGACCAAAATTTTTTATTTTCCCCAGAATCCGACGAAGAAGCCAGCTCACTGATTTCCAGTTCTTGAAGAAGCTTGTATCCTGATTTAACAAAGTAATTCCCATCCCTTGTTTTTGGCCAAATTAAAATATCTTCCTGAGGGGTGATACAAACTGGGATGGATTTTATCTTTTGAGCTTCAAAAGGCAGGAAGTTTCTATCAATCAATGCCCCATTCCACCAACCTGATTCAACCTCCAAAAGATCAGCAACTACTGCATCTGCTGGAATCTCTGAGAAAGAGGAAGTGATCCTACACGAACCACCCCCTAGAAGCCAGCAATTAGAATAAACTCGGGTTGTTAAGCCATTTCTGATTCTCCACCTAGCCCCAGCAGCCACTAACTTCCTAGCACCAAGAATGCTACCCCATGCATAGGATCCAGATTTTAATTGGGTTGAAAAAATGTCACCCGAAGGGAAAATTTTCGCCTTGAAAACCCGATAAAAAAGGGATTCCTTATCATGGATCAAATGCCAAACCTGCTTTGCAAGCATGGCTTCATTGAATTTGCTCAAATCTTTAAAATTCAACCCACCTTCTTCCTTCCATAGACATACAGTTTCCCACTTCTTCCAATGGATCTTCCGTCTTTCTCCTTGCTACCCCCAAAAGAAATTTTTAATCATAACCTCAATATCATGGCAGAGGCTTAGTGGCAACTTAAAGCAACCCATTGCAAAGGTTGGGATGGCTTGGACAACAGCTTTCAAAAGGACCTCTCTCCCAGCTTGAGACAAAAGTTTCTCCTTCCACCCTTGAAGTTTACCCCAAATCCTTTCCTTTATATAAACTAGGCTCTCCTTTTTTTTCCTCCCCACAACAGCTGGAAGTCCTAAATACTTCTCATACTCCTTTATTTCCGGAACTCCCAAAAAATCTTTCAAAGCATCTTTAGTTACATCCGAGACTAATTTCCCAAAGAACAAGTTGGTCTTTTGGCTATTAATCTTCTGTCTAGAAGCCATCTCATACAACGCTAGGGCATTTTGGACCGCTTGCACGTCACCCAACTTAGCTTGACAAAAAATCAAGCTATCATCTGCAAAGAAAAGATGAGAGATTTGTGGACCATACTTACATAAAGAAAATCCTCGGATCTCACCACCATTTACAGCTTTTTTGAGTAAACCATTAAGCCCTTCAGAACAAAGCAAGAATGAATAGAGGGATAAAGGATCACCTTGTCTAATCCCCCTAGTTGGCTGGATATTCCCACGAGGCTCGCCATTTACCAAGATAGAATAGGAAATAGTTTTCACTGTGGCCATCACCAATCCCACCCATTTCTCATGAAAGCCCATTTTCAACATAATGCTCTCAAGAAAGGTCCATTCCACCCTATCGTATGCCTTGCTCATATCCAACTTCATAGCCATGAAACCTCCTCTACCATACTTCTTCATCTTCATATGATGAAGAATTTCAAAAGCAACTAGGATATTATCCGAAATAGCTTTATCCGATTGGAAAGCACTCTGAGTTTCAGATACAACAATAGGCAGCAAACTTTTCAACCGGTTAGCTAATACTTTGGATATTAATTTATAGAGGATGTTACAGAGAGAAATAGGTCTAAATTCTGTAACTAATTCCAAACATTTAGATTTAGGCACAAGAGTAATGTAAGTATGATTTAAGCTAGCTGGGATAGTACCTGAATTTAAGCAAGATAACAATGCACAGGAGACATCCTCACCAATGGAACACCAATAATGTTGATAGAAAATGGGTGGCATGCCATCGGGGCCCGGGGCCTTCAAAGGAGCCATTTGTTTAAGAGCCACATCAACTTCTTGCCTGGTGAAGACCCTCAACAAATCTGAATTCATCTGCTCAATGACAACCCAAGATACTGATTCAAGAACTTCACCAATATGACTCGGGTTTGAGGAAGTAAAAAGCCCATTGAAGTAATCAATGAAGAGACCTGCCACTTTCTCATCACCGTCACACCAAACTCCATTTGAATCCCTGAGCTATTTAATAGAATTACGCATATAGCGTTGGGAGGTCTTACCATGGAAATACCTTGTGTTTTGATCACCTTCCTTCAACCAATGCAATTTGCCCGTTGCTACCAGAGTTTTTCTTCACTAGAGAGAAGGTCTCTCAATTCCACTTTAAGCATAAGAAACCGATCTATATTGCCTCCTCTGACAGTCTCCTCTTCAGCCTTCTTCACTAAATTTTTCTTTTCAATAAGGGCTCAATTGATGTTCCCAAAAGACGTCTTACTCCACAGACGTAGCTTAGATTGACATTGAACAAAATTTCCTTCTATCATTGTCATCGGAAAAGGGGAGAAGATAGCTAGGGACCAAGCGGATTCAACTGTAGAATGACACATCTCATCCTTTAACCAAACCTGCTCAAATCTCCATGGTCTCCAAGAACGAGCTTGAATGCCATTGGGATGAATAATGATCAGTTTATGGTCAGAGAATAAGGATTCTAGGTGCTAGACAAATTAGCATGGGAAGAGAGTGAGCCATTCTGGATTTGCAACAACCTTGTCCAAACATTCCCACACTGTAATACCCCCAGACAAATGCTTAAACCACATGAACTTAGGCCCCTCATAACCCAAATCAGCGAAACTACATTCATCCAGAGTGTCACGAAACTCTTTCATCTGACTCTCTGGCCTAGCACGACCACCTAACTTCTCATGAGACTTAGCAATCTCATTGAAGTCTCCCGCGCACAGCCAAGGCAAAGAAGAACAAAGGTTGAGATGTTTCAATTTAGTCCAAGATTCATGATGTCTCTGAGTTTTCGGATAACCATAAAATCCCGTAAAGTGCCAAGTGTTTGTCTTACCAGCATTGATCACAGCGTCTATGTGGTTAAGAGAAGAAGAAGTGACAGACATATCAAAATCAAATTTCCACAAGAGAACCAAACCGCCACCCTGGTTGATTTTTGATACAACGTGTTTCTGCTCATGATCAAAATTTCCTAAAAGGAACTTTAGCCTCGCTTCATCCAGCAATGTCTCGGCAATGAACACAACTGCAGGATCTTGTGCCCGAACCAAATCACCGAGCTCCCGAATTGTCTGTGGGTTCCCAAGCCCACAACAATTCCAAACTAGAAAACTCATTGCTTCTGGCAGGGTTGCTGAGCAACCTCTGCCAATATATCACAATGAACCTCTTCCTGATGAGAAACCAGGTAGCACTTGCATGGTAATTCATTAGGAACATCCAGAGAGTTAAAGGAACATTTTGGTTGGATAGGCTTATCCCAGTTGGATTCCACCCGTGGGTCAGCTTGAACTAACCTTTTCCAAGTACTCTTTTTAATTGCTGGAACCTTAGTAGAGATCGAAATAGGGACATCTGTCAGTGCTATGCTCATCAAAACAGGAGGCATATGAGGAATAAAAGAGTCACGTGACTGGGATGTGGGTAACTTAGTAACACACTCCTTAAGGCTAGGAAGATCAAATGAGGGTGGATTTTTTGTAGCTTCATGTTTTGAATTTCCTCCCAACTCGGGATTTGAGGAATCAAACTTTGATAATTCCTTGTCAATATCGTGGAGGAGAGCCGAGAATAAATCATTGCATTTACTGGGGTCCGAAAAACTAGGAGAGTCCAAATTTATCTGCATAGTTGACTCAGATATATTTGGACTAGAATGCGTAAATTCCTCCCCCGTTATTTTCTCTTTTCCTCTACGTGAATTTGAATTTGAAAAGGATTCGGTATTTATTTCACCCCCAGATTTTTCGGTTTCCAAAACTGGCTGAGATTCCATCGCCAGAGTTTCCTCCATTACCACCTCCGCCGAACTAGCCACAGGGACAACAGGAGACTGATGAACTCTCTTAACCCAATCTTCATAATACCCAGGCACGAAAATAACAGCTTTACCCGCTGTTGTATACGGTGCTACCCTCAGACTTGAGTTGAATTGTTGATTTTCAACTTTAAGAGTACCCTTACTTTGGATCCAGATATCACAATTTTTGTCATCATGAGTTAGTCGCCCGCACCAATAACAAAAATTTGGCAGCCTCTCATACTTGAAAGCCACCCAGGATTTGCCACCATCCACAAGAGTAATCACCCGTCCACGACAAAGAGGTAGAGTTAAATCAATAGTAACACGGGCCCTCATAAAATGACCTCCTTCATCATCAACGGCACCTGTAGATTTACTGAACTCCCCAACTGGTTCACATAGGCACTCAGCCATTTCCATAGTCATAAAACGTAGGGGTATATCATGAACCTGCACCCAAAATGTAGCTCTATTAAATAAGAGTTCCCTAGCTGGAGTATCAGAATCATACCTCTGGATAACAACGAGATATTTATCAAAACTCCAAGGTTGATGGAGAATGATACGATCCACATATTGTCAAAGACAAAGAGAACTTTATGATCCCCAAGATGCCTGATCTTAAAACCATTTGTTGACCTCCATAGTTGCTTGAAGGTTTTCACAACTGCATTCATGATAAGAAAGCGGGGGGTTAAAAATTTAGCAGCCAACAAATATTCCCCCGTGCAATGGTCAGATTGGAGGACGTAACCCTTTTGCTCCCTATCCGACAAAGAAAGTCTGTTCCATGTGTTTACTAAGTCCTCCATTAGTGATAGGAGAAAAACGGATAGAAGAAAAGAAAGGAGAAAAGAAGACTATTTCCCAAGACCCCAAAGAAAAGAACCCACGAGCTCAAGGGACACAGGGGTGTCACAAGAGGGAGAAACAGAGAAAGAGAACAAAGACAATACAAGACAAAATTGAAACAAACTCTCCTTACAAGAGTAAGGGACAAAAACTTCTACTGCACTAAGAGAAATAGGGAGGACCCAGCTTTCCTTAGCGACAGAGAGACAAGACGCTTACTTACTTGGAGGAGGTTGTATCTTTTTTTTCTATTTAGGTAAATTACAACTTACCTACCTGTGGTTTGATCAAAATTTAAATTGCCTACTTGTAGTTTAAGAGTTAGCACTTTGTTCATTTGAGGTTCACTCCGTTAGGCTTCCATTATCCACCTCTGTATTTTCACCGTACCATTAAAAACACAAAAAATTAAAAAAAAATTAAAAAAATTTAAAAAATTAAAAACAAACAAACAAAAACATAAAAACCAAGATCTAAAAGTATATTTCTTAAAATGATGAAGTTTTGGCTTAAAAACATTCCTCCTCTTCATAAGAACATTCTCAAGCCTATCAATCCTAACAAAATTGTCAAAGGGATATTCTTCCTCCCTTTAATCAATGAATGTTTGAATTTTTGCATGTCTTGACTTATGGATGTTGTGCAAATCATAGATGTTAGCCGCTTACAAACTAATTTTTAGGCATATTTTGATATGATAAACTTATTCTGGACTAGACAAGACCAAATTATTATATTATGGGAGAGAGGCCATGGGGAGATTAAGGCTTTGGGCCGTCTAATCCAACCGGTTCATCTCCAACTCCACTGTTATGCTTGAATGGAGTTCATTTTGGGTATTACCAAGAGTTTACGAAGATGAGATAGAAGGAGGAAATGTAATGATTTTTAATTTCATCATAATTTTAGTTTTACTTCGAATTTTTATGAAATAATGAATTTTTAAATTTTGGATGTAGAAGTTAGAAATGTACTTATTGTTTTAAGTTTCTAGTGTGATACACTCCATGTCGGATGCCACTTTGTATATTACACTCCTTTAGCATTTTCTGCACTTTCAAGAGGATTTCTATATTTATCTTGTTGTGAATTACGAATAAGTGTTCAACTGCTGGGAGGAAGTTAAATCTCAGCCACGCTAAACCATCTATTACAGCTAAACCAAGACTATCAATAGAAAAAAAAAAAAAAGCAATGCCAAATATACAACATTTTTCACAATAACTTTAACAAATGTTGAGTTGTCAAGTTTTTATTGATTCTCATATTAGAATATCCCCTTGAGAGTTTTCTTTGGATTGATAGGCTTGAGAATGTTCTTATGAAGTGGAAGAATGTTTTTAAGCCAAAGCTTCACCATTTTAAGAAATATACTTTTAGATCTTGGTTTTTATGTTTTTGTTATGTTTTTTGTGTTTTTAGCGGTACGATGAGAGTATAGAGGTGGGTAACAGAAGCCTAATGGAGTGAACTTCAGGTGGGTAAAGTGCTAACTTTTAAACCACAAGTAAGCAACTTAAATTTTAGCCAGTCCACAGGTAAGTAAGTTATAATTTGCTCTTTCTATTTTCTCACGCATGATTGGCTAGAGTAGACCCTTGAGTCATGACCATTTCTCTAATTGATCTTTGGTGTCCTTTCAATTATTTTCTTGACTAATTTGCTTTTAACGCATGAATAATTGGCCGTGTATTTAGGGGGAGGACTGGAGAAAGTATTTTATGAGACGGTTTTATGAGACCTATGTCTCAATGATATATGTGGGCCAAGAAACTAGAAAAAATGACAAAATAGCCAAAACTTGAAGGACCAGTAGGAGGCTATGTGATGGTGTTCCTGGACACCATCATATAACTGCCTGCTACCAGGCAACTATGTGAAAAATCTCATTACCCTCTCCATTTCCTTTTTCCATTTTTCATCATCTCCCTTTTCACTCTACCAAAAACAGCATACAAGTGATTGTCAAAAAGGCACCAATAATGTTGAATGCTTTTGTTTTTATTTTCTCCTGTATGATTTGTTAGAGAAAACTTACAACCATTGCTTTAATTAATTTTAATCAATGTCTCTCCTTTCACTAATTACCATACTGTTTGTAGTCTGATTCACTTTGTAGAGAACGCAATTTCATTGGAATTCAAGAAAATTGGACGTTCAGTGTTAAAAAGTATCGAATAATATACAATAAAAAAAGTAGGTACACTTTTTTTTCCCCTCCTTTTCTACTTTTTCTTTTTCTTTTTCTTTTTTTGACCAGC
The DNA here is from genome assembly GCF_001633185.2 of Quercus lobata. NCBI lineage: Eukaryota > Viridiplantae > Streptophyta > Magnoliopsida > Fagales > Fagaceae > Quercus > Quercus lobata. The sequence goes on along the minus strand of NC_044907.1, from coordinate 69,316,973 downwards.
CCCCTCTTCTTTTCACAAAACTTTTCTTTTTTTTTTTTTTTTTTTTTTTGCTTGGTAATTGTTTATGCGGGTGCGGGGGCTCGAACCCCCGAGCTAACAGTTTCATGGTAAACCGGGTACCACTTGGGCTACAAGGCTCGGTAAAACTTTTCTTCTTTTATGTGCAAAATGTATTCATAATTGTATAGTGGTGATAACAAGAAAGGGGTAGGTAGGTAAGGATAGGTTGTTTGCAAGGGTGGTTTACGACTAAAAACTATTTCACTTTTTTTTTTTCACAATTCTAACGTGGCAAACTATAAGATTTTTTCTATTATTTATACATAAACTTATAATTTTTTTTCTCTACTACTTACACTCTCCCACATTACAGTTTTGGCAAAGAAATTGTGAAATAGTTTATGTTTTTTCACTAAAGAACAGTGTTTTGGGCTATCTGATTAATGTCAACTTTTCTTTTTTTCACACACTCGCAAGTGGCAGACAATTAATTATGCTTTCAATTGGTTTTGTTACTTAATTAAACCATGATTACTAACTTAATGTGGCATTGTTTGGGTCCAAATCCTATATGATTTTGGATATCAATCAATTTGTTAGCTTGTTTGATTACATCAACTTGTCAAAGATTTAGGAGGAACTAAGGGTTCATCGTTACCATGTGGCATTATTTTATTAAAATTGATAGCATTCAAGTTACTTAAAGCAAGGTTAATTAACGGGATCCCCAATTTGCCTAAAATTGAGCGTTATTCGACTCAATTATTATACTAAATAGTTTAAACAGTCTTTTACTCGGCTTATAGTAGCTGTGTGTTTGTATTTTTTTTTTTTTTTTTTTGTGTGTTTGTATATAATCATGTATATATGTATTTATTTATATGTTTATAAACATATAATTTAAAATCTACATGTTATATAAGGGTAAATACAATTATTGAATTAATACTTGCAAGCTTAGTTTTATGTAAATGTGTATCCAGTGCACTTGCATCTATGGACATAGCAACATCACTACTAAGCCCAACAAGCGTGTGATTGAAAACGTTTATAAGTGGAGGGGTTGCTGAGTTGCTCACCATAAACTTTGAAGTCATTAGGCTTTTTAGTTTTTACTCCTATGACTTACACCTTCAAAAAATTTCATAAGCAAGTTTAGCTCTAGCATCAACTGAGATTCTTTTTAGTTTTTATTGAATATGAAACCACAAAAAACAAAAATATGAAAATTTTAAATTCAAAAATTAAAGTTGACAAAGAAGAATGTGGAAAAAAAAAAAGTTGTTGTATATATTTTAAAGACATCCTATGTCTGTGTATATAGGCTAGGTTAGATTAGCTTGCCCATCATAGTTGTAAACTAGGGCTCTTAAGTCTTAATCCATTCCTTAATTATTCATGAAAATCCATCTATTCTTTAATTATTCATCATTAGGGTTTATATTAACATATCCTTTATATTCCTAAGGGAGTTTGTATTGTTGATCTTCGTAACATCTCATAACTACAAAAGACTTTTTGTTTTTTTTTGGTGGGGGGGGGGGGGGGGGCAAATAAGGGTGTCTAGATATCTACCAGTATCTGATTATTTCTTTGGGTATATGCAGTCTGTCCCACACACATCAAATTATTATAAGAAATAATCCCTTAAGGGTGGTCTCAAAATGAAAACATAAAGTTTCATACTCAAGATCTCATGGATATTATATAGCTCTAAGAAATTTCCTTTTCTTTACATAGAATAATATCTTCTTGCTTCTTTTTTTGGGCTTGGTAACTAATTCATGCACGCATTAAATGGTTTCACCCACTACTTTGTATTTATAGACCAAAGTGGTATTAGGCCCCAGAGGTCAATAGTGAACAATAGCAACATTAGTAATGAGCTAAAATTTTCAAACTCCACAATAAGCAACCTGTGATAAACTATATCTCTGAACTCTACTTTTGATAAAACTGAAAAATGTTCACCCTTTTCACAAAAACTAATGATTTAGAGAAAATGTGATGAATAATATATATATATATATATATATATTTGTGGTTATTTGGGTGAAGGAGGCCTGGTCAAGCATTAAAGAGAAGGACTAATTGGTCGTAACTGGGGAGACAATGTCATGAGACAACCCTCTCACAGCATGTAAGAACCATATACGTAAAACACACATCTGTGCATTAGAGGGAAGCATCATTTCACATATATGCTTGTTAGAGCAAATATCCCGGTAGATCTCATTGATATCATTATGAGTTGCATGTCGTCGGTTTCCACATCCATTTTGGTGAATGGGGAAACTTTAGAGCCGATTTATCTCTTGAGAGGGATTAGCAAGGAGATCCGCTCTCCCCATATTTGTTCATCCTTTGTATGGATTACCTTGGCCAACTTATCGAAGAGAAGTGTCATATGAAAATTTGGCAGCTAGTTAAAGCCTCCCAAAACGGACCGACCATTTCTCACCTATTCTTTGTTGATGACCTTGTTCTCTTTGCCAAAGCAGACTACATTAACTGTTCAGCTATTAGGGATGTTCTTGATGATTTTTGCAACATGTTTGGCCAAACTATTAGTGAAGCTAAGTCTAGAGTCTTCTTTTCTCCTAATGTGGATAGAGATACCAGAGAGTCCCTTTGTGATATTCTTGGTTTTGTATCAACCCCAAATCTTGGCAAGTACTTAGAAATTCCCATCAAGCATGCGAGCACCTCTTCCCAAGACTATAATTTCATTCTAGATAGGGTAAAGCAGAAACTTGCTGGCTGGAAGGCCAATTTGCTATTGATGGCCAGCCGAGCTATTCTCATCCAAGCCTCCACCATGGCTGTCCCTTCGTATGTGATGCAAAGCGCTCATCTTCCAGCTAAAATCCTCTAGGGATTAGATCAGGCCAATCACAATTTCCTTTGGGGTTCTTTGGAGACAGCTAGGAAGGTCCATTGGGTTGGTTGGCAAAAGTTGGCAAGACCCAAAGATGAAGGAGGCCTCGGGTTGCAAACTGCGAAGGGAAGGAATGTAGCCCTTCTTGCAAAACTTAATTGAAGGTTTAATAGTGAAAAAGAAGCCCCTTGGGCTAAGGTCCTAAGAGCTAAGTACTATAATAACAGAAGATTAACCTCTCCTAATGCTGATAGGCTTCCTTGCTCCTAAGTTTGGGCAACGATGAAGAAAGGTAGGGAAGTGTTCAATGCAAGCAGCATGTGGACGGTTGGTAGGGACAGCAAGTTGAGCCTTTGGTATGGGAATTGGACTAAGAAAGGGCCTCTTCGACATCTCATTCAAGGCCCTCTAAATCGTGAAGAATCCAAGTGGGAAGTGAAAAAACTCATGATGGATACCGGGTGGGACTTAAATCAAATTTCCTTTGTACTCCCTTCAGAGGTGAAACTCATGATCCAAGCAATTCCAATCCCTTTCATAGGTAGGGGAAGTGGTAGTTTAGCATGGAGGTACAATCCTAGAGGTATTTTTGATCTTAGGAATGCCTATAAACTTGTTAATGGGTCTGCCCAAGATTTTTCCTTTTCGGCTAAATGGATTAGGAAAGCCAATACATTACCTCGAATCAAGACCTTTATGTGGCAGTGTGCTCACAACAGCTTGGGGGTGAAGGGATGTCTTTTTAGAAGAGGGATGGGAATTGATAATACATGTCCTATTTGTCAAGATGAAGTAGAAACAGTGATGCATGCTCTTATGGATTGTCCTTGGGCTAGATCAATTTGGAGGCAATTGGGTGTGCTGACTTCGAATCACGAATTTTGGAGACTAGAGTTGCAAGATTGGTTGGTTTATAATGGGAATCTGTCTCCTAATGGTACTGCTGGATCTTTGCCTTAGAAGATGATTTTTTCTTTTGCCTTATGGAATATATGGAAGTGTAGAAATGGGTGTGTGTTTAGAGGTAAAAGCCTGAACCCAAATTTAGCCGAGGTGATTGCAAACCAAGGGATGGAGTTTTTGTACTGTGCAGCACCGCCTAGGGACTTAACTCGTAGCATCATTAAGAGAGTTCGGTGGGAGAAGCTGCAGGCAGGTTGGAAAAATTAAATACAGATGGAGCTTCTAAGGGCAATCCGTGTTTGGCAGGTTGTGGAGGCGTGGTTAGGGATGAGAATGGAAGATGGGGTGGCTGGGTTTTCTAGGCATATAGGGGTGACTACCAGCTTTGAGGCTGAGCTTTAGGGGCTTCAGGAGGGCCTCATCATTTTGCAACAACTTACACATCCTTTTGTTAATTATTGAACTTGATGCTAAAGCTGTTGTGGATGTTTTTCTGAATCCAAGCTATCAAAATAATGTTATTTCGCCAATTTTGAATGACTGCAAGGAGCTGTTGCTTCGATTTCAGCAGGTCCAGTTTAGGCATTGTTTTTGCCAAGCCAATCGTTGTGCAGATGTATTAGCTAGGTTGAGTACTGATCAGGATGTTGAGTTTATTTCTGTAAGGTTGAATTTATTCAACCATCTAATTGGCTTTATTCCGTGCTAAATTTACTTGTATTTCAGCATTTAGTAACCCTCTATTTAGGTGGGCTTGTTGTAAGGGTAGTGAGTGAGATAGAGTGAAGTTTGCTCAGGAGTGTGCAAGAAAACAGAGACTCGCAGCTTGGCCTCGCGACTGGAAACCGCCAGATGCAGCACACGTGCCAAGCATGCCAAAAGGTGAACAGTCATGCAAGCTGGAGCACTACAGGACAAAACAAGACAACTGGCCATACGGTTATCTCGCGACTGGATCTCGCGACTCAATCAAGTCGCGAGGCCAAGCCGCGAGCCAGCCCTGTTTTGAAAAACCTGACGTTTCACATTCCTCTCTCACCCTAGTATATATACCCCTTATACCCACAAAAGATAGAGAGCTTCCAGAGAGAATTTTAAGAGAGAAACCCTAGAGTAAAACAAGATTGATTCATCTACAATCTTTACATAAGTGCCTCTTCAAATTCCTCAACTCTCTTCCTCTCCATTGCCAAACCCTTGAGAGGCTTTTTATCAAAACCTTGTTCTCACCATATCCATTACTGTGAGAGGGCTGTTTGGTGTTCTAGGAAGCAATTAGGAAGGAAACAATCTTCATTGGTTGATGCTATGGTCTAGTAGCGGAATCCGGGAAGTTAGAAAAGAAAAAGGTTCGGCGCAACCTTATTGGAGCAAAAAGCTTGGAGGGCTTAGGTGCACTGGGTAGATTAGGCTTGGAGGGTCTATTATTGTCCATGTATCCCAACTACATTTTCTCGTGGATTGTTTACCGCTTGGAGGGCGGCGGAGAGGTTTTACGCCAAGGGCTTCGGTTTCCTCTTCGATAACACATCGCGTGTTGTCTTTGTGTTTGCATCTTCCTTCCCTTTTATCTTTGCCTTTTATTATCTGCTGTGGGTTGTGATTTTAATTTGGCTTAGATAGTTTTTCCAATTCCATATTATAGCTTATGTTAATTTTCCGCACACTAGTTGTTTGACATAATGCTTGAATTGGTTAAGTTGTAATTTGGGGGTCTAAACGTTCAAGGGTATTTTTACACATATTTGAACTTTCAATTGGTATCAGAGCGGGTACACTTGTTATGGAATGGAAGATATTAAAAAGAATGGGGTCGTCATTTACACGAGTCTCACTCTTTATCAGCTACATTTGGAAGCATTTTCATTCAATACCTCAAGAATTATGGACTCAATAATGTTAGGGAGCCAACAAAAAAATTGCTACAGTTTCACAACATTTCAAATTATCCTACCACCTGTTCACCACCACAATCTGCAATTCAAAAAAATTTTAAAGACCCTTATGTGAGGTGGCAGATTGATTTAAAATGGTTGTAAATTTTTATTGTGTCCCAAAAGGAACTTTTATAAACTACATCAACATATCCTTATATATGCCAACAAGCTTGATATTTTATTGACATAGCAGACCAATTATTACAAGCGCCTATATTTTCAGTATTAATAATTACAAAATTCATTCAAATAAGATGGATTAATACTTTCAGGTGTTTCCAAAACATCCAGAGTTGAAATATCCTCTCCATTGTAACTTAAAAGAAGAAAAAAAAAAGAGAGGTAACAAATAAGATGAGTTAGATCTTCTAGAGTTCAAAAATCATTGTCTACAAGAGTAATGCTTTTTTTCTTTTCTTTTTTCTTCTTCTTTTTTGAGAGATTTGAGTAATGATTTTGTAAGTAAATGATAGTCAGATCATTCTTTAAATAATAATAGTGTATTACTATATTGAACTCTGTCTCTAGCATATACTGAAAAATATTTACTGAAAGTTTGTTTTTCATCCCTAAATTATTAGAAAATTTATTTTTTTCATCCCTATTTTGGTTTATAAACTATTGAAAAAAATATATACAAAATTTTAAAATGAAAAAAGAACTTATTAAAGTTTAAGGACCAAAAAAAAATTAATAAAATTTAGTGACTTTTACCTAGCAATAAATAATCAAATTTTCCTCTCAATTTTCTAAAACCACCCTTTTCATACAAGATATGCTATGTTTATAATATTTTCACAACACCTTCACAACAAATGCTAAATAATAAGTTGTTACCGGTTGTTATAAACGGACAGAAAAGCAATTTAAGTTGTAGATTCAAATTAAAATCAATAACAACATACCACCTATGATATGTTATGAAAATATTGTAGACATAACACTCCTCTTGGATGCTTTTGATTTTATTTTCTCAAGCATGATTGGCTAGAGTAGACTCGTGTCATTTCCATTGCTTTAAATCGTCCCTCTACTTGTCATTTGTCAATAATAGGTTATTTTATGATGTTTGGCGCCCTTTCAATTGTTTTCTTGACAAATTGGCCTATAAGGGCATGACTAATCAGCCATGTATTTTGGGGGAGGACTTTCCTGGTCTTGTAATGTATGTTAGTGGAGGACGACAACTAAACTGACCTTGCATTTGGGGGAAGGAAGGAGACTTGACTTAACTTCCGGTCAAGGACGAAGCCAGAAGTTCAATTGAAGGGGGGCAAAGTATAAAAATAAATAAATAAATAAAAATTAAAAAAAATTCTCATAAAAATCTAAATTAAGATTCATTTAGTGCTAACAAAATGCCAACAACAAATAAGACACAAAATAGCTATTTTTAAATACATCGCAATATAATTATTTATTAAAAGAGAACCTGGCATTCTTTTAAATATCAAAAATCATTACAAAATGTTACAGAAATTTGTCTAAAAATCATCTTCAATTTTATTATAAATCCTATTTTTAACTATAACAACTACTTATATTTGCTAAATAAAAGAAAATAGGAAAAAAAAATCAACACAAACTAACAAAGCTAAACAAGATATTAAATAGTCTCGTAGTGTTCAATGCAGACCCAAATTAGAAACTGACAAAGAAAAAGTAGACCTCAAGCTAATAAATTAGGAAAAAGTAAGTATTAGACAACTTTTTTGCCACAATTATGATATAGCAATGTATGAGTAGTGAAGAAAAGTTATTAGTCCATGTGTAAGAGATAGACAACCACTCACAATCTGCTAAATCAAAGTTGTAACAAATTTTTTTTTTTTTTTGAGAAATTGTGATAAAAATTTGTGAAATAATTTATGGTTCTAGAACCACTTATTAATTAAAACCAAGACAATAAGACCAAAAAAAGAAAAAAGAAAAAGAAGAGAGGTCTACGGTCCACCACTTCACTATTTTTATTTTTGGGGGAAAGACAATCACTCTTTGGGTCTAACCACCACTTTTATTTATTAATTTTCTATTACTAATCAAGTCAGTTGTTGCAAAGCCACTCAAACACTGCCAAAGCCTCAAGTCAGTTGTGGCAAAGACATTCGTTGATACCACTAATACTAAGGGAAATCTCATGAGGCCGGGGGGGCTAGAGCCCCCCTTTGTCAATACATAACTCCGTCCCTGCTTCCGGTCCATTAATTAAGGCATCTTTTCACGTATAAAAAACTAAAGCACCGACTTTGGTTCGTGCATTAGGGGACACACTAATTGCGCAATGACAAACTTGTTGTAGTGCATGATTAGTATGTAAGTAACATAAGAAATTGTACATAAGAGTAATTCTACGGCAACCCCGTTAGGACAAAATAAAATAAGATTATATTCAAACCCACCCCACTCAAAATAAGGGTAATAAGAAAATATTGTGATATATTTTGCATCCATAAACTTTCGGTGTTTCAATTGGAATATATTTGTTTCTCAAAAAAAAAAATAATTGGAATATATTTGAGTGGAGGAATTGTTCTTAAATCAAGTTGTAGGAAATTTCTATCTTGAAAATTTGATTGGAGGAATCTTCTTTAACGCATTTAGTGGTAGTTAGGGGTGCGCATCAAACCTAGCAATCTGACAAAAATGACCCAACCTAACCTAACCTGATACCTTGATTTGGTGGGTGTGTTGGAATTTTATTTTTAATCCTAGTTCGAGTTGGGTTCAGATAAATAAGTTTATAAGTTTGTTTTATTTTGACCCAACCCATCACTTATATAAGTTTATCTTATTCCTTTTATTTGAGTATTTAGTTCGGTATATCTTGTAAGAATTAATCTATAAATATAATAATAGGTAAAGCAAAGAGAAAATCCAATTAAATTTCAAATTAAAATTCAATTAGAGTCTCATTTTATGCCACGTGTTTGATCTAATCTAAATTTTAGAATTTTGTACCAAGTGAGTTAATCTATATATATAATAATAGGTGAAGCAGAGAGAAACTTAAATTGCAATTCCAAATTAGAACTCTAATTTTGTGCCATGTGTCTAGATTCATATGGGGACCACCAGTTTCTTCCTTTTTTTTTTTGTTTTTTGGTTGTCCAATATGAATAAATCACTTATGGATTTATCTTGGAAGAGTAGATAAGGGTAGTGAATGGTAACATTTATTCATCTCTCTCAATCTCAATACAATTTTCATCAGTTTGATAACCTTGACGTTTAGGCTTCTACTTCTCCGCACTTGGTTGCCTGCTCAACTCCTTCTAAAGCCCCCATTGATTATTGGTTTCACTTTTTATAAACAAGCAAAGCAGGGGCAGTGGTAGATTCATCCCAAATTTACTCCACTATGGAAGGAAAACTCAAAGGTCTCTAGATGAATTTACTTTGGGGATCAACTAGCCATCCAAATTTACCAAGGCCAATTTCTTTTCATTGCAGGTAGTTGTTCTTCAATCAAGATATTTTATTGTAGAGTATTTTTATTGCATTCAACAGCCACACAATCAAAGTCATAAACATTAAATTTTTCTGAGTTTGTTTGTTTGATTAACATCTTATGTCTTAGAGGTCGTTTGTCGATTAGTGGGATTATTTTATAGCCACACCATTTCTCTCTATCACTGTTATCTGGAATAAAACAAGAAGCCTCATTGATTGTGAAAATATTCACTGTAATAAAATTTTTTTTTTTTTTTTTTTGGAGATTTTGATTGTTTGCACAATTGTGGCATGCATTTAGTTTTGGAGGAGATGTGAGGATAATGGTGTGAATACTTCATTCAAGAGCACCAAACAACAACGGAAGCCACACCTATTTCCATAAACAATGCGATTATCAAGTTTCTTCAGGTAAAATCTATTTCAATTTCATGCTTTTTTCTTAATTATATTGAAATTATATTTTACATTGATTTTTTTTGTTTTGTTAGTTTTGGGGATTTTAATATTTTTGCTCCATAATTGCTACATTTGGTTTAAACTTGTGTCCACAGTCCACATACATGGAACCTAACAAGGGGTAGGATATCAATTTGCATCTAGATGTAGGACTTTTTACAAAAGTATGTCTATGAGTTCACATCTGTCAAATGTTTATTATTAATCTTCCTCATACATGCCGCATTTTAGAACTGTTGGTCTTTCAAGGTTAGTAACATGTACAATAAAGACGTGGATGTGTTCTCTAGATATGTGATATTTTCATTTAACTTTATCTTTTACTCCTCATGCTATGATAAATCTGAGTAGTTAAATAATGTGGTTCTTCAATTTATCACTAAAACGTAGTTTTTGTGTGAGAAGCAAGCCACCTACATGCACACATGGAATGAATCTCATAGTGGTGGTTCCTCTTTTTTAACACGTGTTTAACCAAATCAAAATGACAATAACATGTTTCAACATGCAAGTTGGTATAAATATTTCCATTTTCAAATTAATTATTCAATATGCCCTTGCTGCAGTAGTAGTAGCCCTTGGAAATTTGGTTGAAGTTATAACAGGGTATTGACAACACCGATTTTTTTTGTTTTTTGTTTTTTTTTTTTTTTGAGAAACAAGGACAACACCAATTTCAATATGAAATTAGAGTCTAATTTTCTTCCATTTGTCTAAATTTAAGTGGGATCAGTTGTAATTACGCTTACTTTCATTTAAAAAAACGTTGTGCTCATTTTATTTTTATTTTTTTGGGGCTGAATAAAACATTCTGCTCTTCCACAATAATCACACCTGCGTATTTTCAGGTTCACCTCCCCTTCTACAATAATCAAAACCCAAAATCCTTCCTCTCCTTCAATATACAGCTCCCCTCTTCTTCAATGAATTCTATGGAATTTCAAAAGAATCTCTTGGTATCAATGATTACTTTTATTTGAGTTTTCCTGTTGGATAGGTTTAGATTTGATTTGTTTTTGTTTCAAGTTTTTAAAACACAGAATGATTGAGATTTGAGAGGGATAAAGAGATAGTGTTCGTGAATGTTGCTACCACCATCAGATTATCAGAACTTGCGCCAGTACATTCTTTCCCCATTTTTAGATTTAGGTATGATTTTTTTTTTTTTTAATTCTTTGATAGGATAGGTTTTTTTTTTTAAAAAAAAATTATTTTATAACTTATAGAAATTACAAAAAGAAAAAAAAAATGATTTTAGTTTTGGCTTTCCATCTTAGTTTTGATTCCTTTTTGTTTTGGGTTTTTGGGTTCTCCATGAAAATGTTTGGTTTCTCAATTTTTCGATCTTTTTTTTCCCTATTTTGGATTGCAGAAATCACTAAGCATTTCCCTGTTTTCTAATATCTACGTTCACAGTTTTTTTTTTTTTTTCCCTTTAATTTCTAGGGTCTCTAATTCTGGGAATTGAAGTTGCCCTCGAATTATGAAGTTCTTCTTCGGAAAGTATTCGATGATTGTACTAAGGTATTGCTCTCTCTATTTGTGTGTGTGTGTGTGTGTGTTTGTCTTCTATTTGGGTGCTGAGAAAGTGTGTGAAAATTAAAAGTTTCGAGTTTTTAGATATGGTTTTTGATTGGTTGTGATTGGGGTTTTCGTTTATTAGGAAATAAATACGGCCCTGTGATGGGGTTTTCATTTCTTAGGTTTTGAGAAAATGAGGGGTAGAAAATAAATTTTAATTTAGGAATCTTAGACTTTATTTTAATTAATTGAGAGGGGAATAAAATTATTTGGTTTCGTTGTGATAAAGTTTTGGTACTTCACTGATATGGTTCTCTGGCTTATTTCCTGTTTGGATTATTCATATTATATGGTTTTCTTGATATGGATCTGTTTCTGATGGATTTGTTGAAAAATTGGCTTTATGCATAGAGTTTGGCTGCATAAAAGAACAGGTGGTGTTTGTTTGTACATTACTTCAAAAGGGTTAGCAATCACCGGGATAGGTGATTAAAGATATTGGAATCATATCCCAATTGAAGAATCTAGGTGAGATTCGTTCAATTTTTTAACCCTCTTTTTTAAGTTTTTATGTATTGATTTTTCAATGGAAATGTGAGAAAAATTGTATTTTTCTTCTCATGTATGTTTTAGATGGACGATCGAAACTCCAGCCAATTGTGGAATTCCCTTGCTGGAATTTTTCTGAGTAGGCTTTTTTTTTTTGTTGGGTGATCTTTTCTATCAATTATGATTGAAATTTTAAAATTTATTGTGTGATGCTATCATAATTGCAAGTGGTTTCATAAATCATAATAACTTTATTAGCAAGTTTTCTTAAATAATAAATACGGGTCAGTTAAAGGATGTGGTCATTTCGAAGGATGTCCAATACCATTGAGTTTGTTTGGAAGTTCTTAATGTTTAAGACAGTTCTTATTGGTAATAAAATGACCATCATATTATTGAACTTGAAGTTATGCTGTCTTTGAGTTGGACTAACACATTTGATCCTTTAAAAACTAATTGCTATGAGAAGAATCATGACAAGCCTGAAAATCCTCCCTTCAAACTTTCCATTTTCCCTTTTCTTACATTGTTGTTGTGCTGATCCAAAAGTAGGCATTTGTAGTCTCTCAATTGCTGTTAAAAGTGTGAGGAAAATTATTAAAATATAACAAGATGCTAACTTTTGTTTTTTGCTTGACTTTGTGATTCATTAGATTGATTAGAAAAGCTTTGAGAAATTAAAAAGCTTTTGTTGGTTTTTGAAGTGGTGCTTTAGTTTCTCAACAGTGGAGAACTGCAAAGCTTTTCATTTGTTCTGGTGCTCTTTTTGCAATTGTATTTGCTAGAATATGTTGCCTTATTTCTTGGACAACTTTTCTGCCAAATTTGTTTAAAGGAATCTCTGCCAATCAATTACATTACAAAACGATTTAGATGACCACCTACATCTATTAAATCGTATTATTCATTAAATCATCAACACAAGGCACGTGATTACTAAATAAGTCATGATTAATTAAATACATGAATAGCTGTTTTTTATCATTTCTTTTCCTGCTTAGTGTAATGGAGAGAACCTTTTGGTAGAAGTCCAGTTTGTCTTCTTTTCTTAGTTTGCATGGAATTGGACATTTATTAATATACCATAAATTGGCTATATCTATCCTCTCTCTCTCTCTCTTCCTGGGAATTTCAGATTTTAGATAAAGGCATTTGATTTTCATAGGAATTGAAACTTTATGGAATATGTTATTGTATTGGGTCAAATATTTTCAAATCTTAGCATCTCTCTAGAGATGATTTCTTTCAATAGAAGGGTAACCGATGCATAGCACAGGTAATAGGAGGAGGTGCTGCCAAGTTAGGAGAAAATCACGCTTAAAATTCAGACACATGTACATATTAAAAGAGAAAACCAAGAAAAGTCAGTTTTTTTTTTTTTTTTTTTTTTTTTTTTAATTCCTTAACCTGCATGTCACACTTTATTGTCATTTTGGAAGTGGTATTTCATTTTGTGGTGTAGAGTTTAGGAAATCCTTATTCATATTTGTGTTTGGCCTCTTTGTACTTTGTAGTTTAACGAATTTGAAGTAATTATACTTTAATTGTATAAATAAGATCTATTCAAGGAAAGGGTATTTCTAAATTTAAGTTAAGCATATGGATATGGTATCTAATGTAGAAAATATTTGCATGTTAATTAATCCTTTGAATAATTTACAAAATCATTTATTAAGGCTTAGCAGTCATAATTGGATGAAAATTGAAGAAGATTTTCATTATTTTAAATTGTGTTAGTTATGAGAGGATGAAAAATGAAAGACCATGTTACTTAATGCAGAAAAGACCATGTGGACACAGAAGCTCTTACTGTTTTGTATGTGTTAGCATATGGGACAGCGACAATGGTTTTGGATACCACAATATTGATTGTAAATTTGTGACTATCAAGACTTGATTTTACACAAATCTGTGAGATTTTCCTGTTGGGTGATTTCACAAATGTTAGAGTTGATTTATCATGTTCATTGTGTGTGCATTATATTTTGATTGCTTTAATATATTGTTTTAAGTTATCGTACAATCTAGGATATGTTAGCACTTAGCACAATTAGGCAAAATAAGGAGTTCCTGTATAATATTCCATTTTTTAAATCATCATTTGTGAAATTATGTTTAGTTTATGAGAATGTTGTGGGCTAAAATTTTCCAATACTTTTTGTAATACCCAAAAGAGAAAAGGGGAGGAATGGGGTTAAAAGTAGTGATAATTTGGGTTTAATCTACAGAAACAATAAGAGATATTTCTTTTATTTTAACTTTTTATATGCTTCTTCATACCCTCACACAAATTATGATACATACCTCAAAGCGGCTCTAACTAATATTGTCATATAAGTTTTAGTTTGGTGTGATTCATTGTGGTTCCTTGGAATAGCAGATATGGTGTTTGAAATTGTCGTGTAAGTTTTAAATTTGTGTGTTTTAAGCTTTTATGTGGTTTGTAAATTTTTTTTTACTTAGGTTTGTTTCTGTGTATCATTTTTTGTAGGTTCTTGCTTGGAACAAATTAGTAAATGCTTTAAAAATAAAATGACCTTAGCAAATTGTTAGTGAGATTAGTAAAGGGCAGACTATTGAAAGCCAAAACCGTAGAGCACTCCATTGCAGAGCGTACTATGCAAGCCATATTCCAAGTATAAATTTTATAAATGTGGTTTTTTTTTTTTTTTTTTGGTATTTTATTAGTTTGTTTATGTAAGGAATAATGGTTAATGGGTGTTTGATTAATAATATATTGAACTGAATTTACAATGATGGGCATGGATATATAATGTTATCTACACTTTTTTGTGTCAATTGTATTGGATTTAGTTGCCAAGGTTAGATCTTTTTAGGTCCTATTTATTGTGGTTGTTTTACTGAGGAATAATGGTTAATTATGCATTGAACTTAATTCACAACAATCTATACTACTAGACATTAAGTACATTTCAAATGTGAATTGATGTGGACTTGCTGAGCAATTATGCATGTCATCATAATTCAGCTTCCAAATCGGTTTTGTAACAAAATTGCAATAGAACTTATAATACCTAGAGCAATTTTCATGTGAATTGGAATTATAGGAGAGGACACATTATATGAGTTTGTAATAATACTATTAATACTAAATAGAGATAAGTCGAAAGGGACTATTCTTTATAAAGGTTGCCTTTTAATATATTTTCTTGATGGTTTATATATTATCTAAATTACAAACCTATTATCTTGCCATTATGTAATCATTGTGTTCATTTTTTGTGTTAGGTTTCGTTAGGTTTCATTAGGTTTCATCAAACTCCTGACAAATTCGGTGCTATAACTATTTTTTACAGTGATATTTTGGATTCGCTTAATTTTCAAGTGGCTTATTAGAAATAGACCCTCAAAGATTAAGAACAAATGTCCCATCATAATATTATTTACAACAAACCCTTGATGAATATCCTCCTCAATGTACTAACTCGACTTTGAAGATTAGTCCCAAATGTTTAGACAATGATGTTATACCAACTCATTTGGATATATTTGCACTATTTTCTAAATGATTTCCACTGTAATAAATTGTTATTATTTGTTTCCTTTTATTTCTAAGTAAGTTATGATGTCAAAGTAAGTCAAGTTTTAATTGCTTTGAAGATATTGCATTTTTGCATGCAAAATAGAGAAGCATTCTAGAGAATTCCCTTCATTCAAACTCATTTGAATGCAATGGAAGTAATAAAAGTGGTGGTTGCTCATTTCATATGTTCCTCCAAATGGTCTATTGGAGAATGGAAGTACATACGTGATGTGAAAATTGAATTAAGGTACAAGCCATATCATATAAGGTTTGCTAGCCTGCTCGACTGAAATTGTGCTTAATTATCATCTCCTCTTCCCCTCCTCCTTTCATCTGCTCTATCTTACCCCACCGCTCATTCTCATCAACAACTTCCATCTGCACATAAATATCATTTTCAAACCACAAAAATGGAACAAATAATATATATATATATATATATAAATATATATATATATATATATATATATATATACTGCTAAGTTTTGTTAATGAAATTTTCTGGTTAATAATATGAATTTAGACTTAACTGAGCCTTTTAAACATGAATAAACTCATGATTAATAATATATCCATTCATGTGCGGTAGCACGGGTTACATACTAGTTTAGTATAAAAATTAAATTTCAATTAGAGTTTAATTTTGCGCCATGTGTCTCATTTAATCTAAATTTTTAAATTTTTGTGCCAAATTAATTAATTTAGTGTAGAAAACAAGGAGTCCAATATAATAAACCATAAAAAACATAATCATATAAGTAAAAAAAATTCAAATTTATAAGTCATCAATATATATATATTAATAGGTGAAACTTAGAGAAATTTGAATTAGAATTTGAAATTATAATCCAATTTTGCACATGTCTAAATTTATGTGAAGACTACACCATAATTATCCACTTATGCATGTGCCATGCGTCTACTTAAGTTTTTTAATTTTTGTGTCAAGTAAGTTAATGAGTGCAAAATACTAAGAATATAATATTAATGAACTATAAATTTTTTCTAAAAAAAGAATGAGATATACTCAAGAAAAATCACCACATGTTTCTCAAAAAATAAATAAAATAAAAATCACCACACGTTCTATCTTACTAAAAATTAGAAAAAAAAAATGATCATAAGTAGTACTAAATCTAGGTAAGAATTTATTTATGTGACTAATTATATTTACTTTAAAAAAATAATTTGACTAATTATCTGTATTTTATGATAAATTTTTTTTTTTAATTTTAAATATATCTACATGTATTACATGTTTTTTAAAAAATTATAATTTAACTAATTATTTATATTTTTATAATAAAAATTTTGTTTAATTTTAAATGTATCCATGCATTTGCATGGAATTACATGCTATTTTTTAAAAAATTAATTAAATTATAATTTTTTATAAGAAATAAAATATGTAAACACAATCCAACCCAACCCAATCGATGTGAGTTAGGTTGGGTTAGTTTTTACACAAGAATTTCTCATGGGTTGAAAAAACCCTCAAACCCAATCCATAAATACCCCCACTAGTCGTCTATATTATCATTTTTCTGGCTGAAATGACGGTTTCTTTATTTCAAAAGTCTTACTTGTCACTAATAGGTTTTAATGATTTTTGCAATTGTTCAATTGATTTGTTAACTAATTGGCCATGCTTGGGAACCAACTACCTATGCATTAGAAGGAAGCATCTTGTTAAATTGTTTTAAATTGGAAGTATTGGCATAAAATATAGAAACCAAATTGATTTAGGGTCCATTTGGTTAGGTGTTTAGGAAGCTTAAAAGAGCATTTTTAAAATCCAAAACTCTGTTTTGCAACC
The DNA here is from genome assembly GCF_001633185.2 of Quercus lobata. Classification (NCBI taxonomy): domain Eukaryota; kingdom Viridiplantae; phylum Streptophyta; class Magnoliopsida; order Fagales; family Fagaceae; genus Quercus; species Quercus lobata. The sequence continues at coordinate 69,299,916 of NC_044907.1, read as the reverse complement.
ACAACTTCTCTTGGTTTTTTTACAAACGCTCATTTTAAACTTAAAATACAATTTTCTAACAACTTATAAAAAAACACCATTAATGCTACTTTCTCACTTATGTTGCTGTCCTTTTGATTCTTTTGTTGACTAATTGGCCATTAGGGGGGAAAGATTAACTTGTCGTGTGTTTTGGGGAAGGACTATATGGGTATGTTGCAGTAGGTCAAAGTATAATGTTTTTGATAATCTTTAAAAAGAGTTCAAAAGAAACACAAAGGCGGTAATCTTTAAGGAAAAAAATAAAGCAACAACGTTTCAATTTGTTATTGAGATTGCATTTATTTCAAAGTAGTTCTTTTTATATAAAAAATATTTTAAAGGAAACATTATTTTAGTGATTAATTACATTATTGAAAATGTTGTAAAAAATTTCAGGTGATTGGTTTGTATGGAATATTTTTTTTTTTAAATCATATTTTTATATTCAAACAAAAATAACAGTTTTTATTCATGGAAACAAAATTCACAAATCCAACATTTGACAGAGAATAATCTCACAAAATTTAACATAAAAAACTCAAATACATGGTACCAACAAATCCGCAATACCAAAATTTACTATGAATTTTACAAGATATAATATAATGAACACAAAATTCATCATTCCAATATTTAATTGAGAATAGTTTCACAAAATCACGATAGCCACAGATTCCCAATACCAAAATATAAAAAGCTATTAAATTACCAAATTCGAATTTTTTTTTTTTTTCGAAATAAATGCAATCTAAGATTTAAAAAATCGGGACTGAAGTCAATTGGAAGATTGATTATAATTATTGATCCGAAGAAATAGGATCAAATTACAAATTAATCTCTATAGATAATTGAGGAGTTTAGTTAAAGTAAAAGAAAGAGTTAGTGGAGCGTGCACAAAACCCCACTATTATTAGATAAGATATTAGATTTAGAAAAAAAATAATTTAATTGCAATAGACCATTCGAAAGCAATTATATAGCCTTATTGCTTTGTCTCAAAAAAAATATAGCCTTATTGCTATTGTCACTGCACAAAATTCCACTAATATAAGATAAGATATTAAATTCAGAATGATGAGGATAAAAGATGAGCCTAGCCACGCGGAACATAAAACTGACGGGTTTAGTGCAATCCTTCGGACATAGTAGACGGTGTTATAGCTGATGGTCATAGGGTCAGCTGGCTCCAAGGCTGACGGCATTACTAGACCGACGCCCAAAAAGCTGAAGGAAGTAAATTGAGGCTGACAAACCGAGCATAAGTTTACCTGCTACCCACGTTACGTATAAGGAATTGTCTTGCTTCCCACGCTAGATAATATTCAAGGGATCCTTATAAGGAAAAGATCACATAAAATACGCTCAAGAGGACTCCTATAAGGAAAAGACTTCTACTCCAAGGAAAAGAGGGGTAACCCTCGCTACTATAAAAGCCTAAGCACCCTCACAACCAAAGGTACGCATAATTTACCCCCTCTAGCACACTAGAACAGTGAGAATAGTTCTAACTTGACCTTCGGAGGGTGTTTGGCCGATACCACACCGGTGCTCTCTGCTAGGCTCTTCCTTTTCGTTGTGCAGGTGCCATTTGCGACGTACGAGGAACGTGTGACTCACTGGTGGTATTATTTTCGGCATCATCAGTTGGCACCGTCTGTGGGAAACGTAGCACATTATCGCTTCCTAGACAAAAGAGTTACATGGTACTCACTCGCTCAATGGCGACCACTAACGACGTTCAAGAAGAAGAAGCCCCTATGACTGCGCTTGAAAGACAGGTGAGGACACTCGCCACTGCCGTGGAGCGCCTCACCAAACAAAACCATGACCTAGAAGAGCAACTGAAACAGAAAAATGCAACTCCCAACAACCAAGGAGCAGATCAAGAAGGAACCAGCGCCGACAGAAGAAACCAGGAGGGACCCCAGGCCAGCAACACCCCGAGCAAACCAGAACGACAGAACATAAGCATCCCCTCCCTCGCAGAAACCACTCCGCCACTTGTTATCGCGGAGATGCAGGCCATGAAGGAACAAATGGAGATTATGATGAATGCTCTTAAGGGACGAGTATCAAGCGACCTTAATGACCTTGTCAACCGAACTGACTCGCCGTTCACCGCCACCGTCAACTCCTACCATTTACAAAGTAAGTTCCGCATGCCACAGATAGACAGTTATGACGGGGTCAAGGACCCACTGGACCACCTGGAGACCTTCAAGACCCTAATGCACCTTCAAGCAGTAGCGGACGCCATCATGTGTAGGGCTTTCCCTACAACGCTGAAGGGCGCAGCGAGAATTTGGTTCAGCCGACTGACACCAAACTCCATCAGCACCTTCAAAGAGCTCAGTGCTCAATTTACCGCACACTTCATTGGAGGCCATCGATACAAGAAGTCTACGGCTTGCTTGATGAGTATGAAGCAGCGAGAAGATGAAACTATAAAGGCCTACATCTCCCGCTTCAACAAAGAGGCACTCTCGATCGACGAAGCCGATGATAAGATACTTGTTGCGGCATTCACGAATGGCTGGAAGAAGGGTAAGTTTTTGTTCTCCCTATACAAAAACGACCCAAAGACCATGTCAGAAGTACTTTATCGCGCCACAAAGTATATGAACGCTAAAGATGCGCTGTTAGCTCGGGAAGAGAGGCCCAGGAAAAGAGAAAGGCAGGAAGACACTTGGTAGGACTAAGGCCGAAAAAAGGCAAGAACAGGAGACCGAACGGACAAAAGGCGCCCTAAGCCCCTGGGGGGAAGGTTCACGAGCTTTACTCCGCTAACAGCCCTGATAGATCAAGTCCTTATGCAAATCAACGACGAAGAGGCTCTGACGTTCCCGGGAAAGCTGAAGAGTGACCCCAACAAACGTTCCCGGGATAAGTATTGCCGTTTCCACTGCGACTATGGCCACGACACAGCTGATTGCTATGACCTCAAGCAGCAGATTGAGGCCCTTATCAGACAAGGAAAGCTGCAGATATTCGTCAGCAAGGAGAAAGCAGATCCCCCCGCACAAGACCAACACCCCCGACGGGACAATGAGCGACCGAGGCCCCCGATTAGGGATATAAGGATGATCGTAGGAGGAACGGCTGATGCCGGGTCATCCGAGAAAGCCTGCAAGACCTACCTTCGGATGGTACAAAATGTTTAGCTGACGGGAGTCGTACCGAAGACAGCACGGAGAGAAGGTCCCGTAATCGGATTCTCAGAAGAAGACGCGCGACACCTTCACCATCCACATGACGATGCACTCATCGTCAGCTTGCGAGTAGGAGACTAAAACATGCACCGGGTGCTAATCAACAATGGCAGTTTAGTAGATATCTTGTATTACACAGTGTTCCAGCAAATGAGGATCGACAGGGAGCGATTGATCCCAACAAATGCCCTGCTTGTTGGCTTCGACGGGAGCCGAGTATTCCCACTGGGCGTGGTCACATTATCCGTAATTGTGGGTGATTACCCTCAACAGATAGCCAGGGACGTGACATTCTTGGTAGTCGATTGCTCGTCAGCCTACAACGCTATCCTCGGGCGACCCACGCTCAACTCATGGAAGGCGGTAACTTCCACCTACCACCTGATGATAAAGTTCCCGACTGACTATGGAGTAGGGGAGCTACGCGGGAGTCAGATGGCCGCGCGCGAATGCTACATAGCCATGATGGAAATGGAGGATCAGGTTCAGGCCTTAAGCATAGAAGAGCACCGGACGGTAACGGAGCCAATTGAGAAGTTAGAAGAGATACCCCTTGACAGTTCCGATCCTGGCCGAACGACCAAAATTGGAACGCTCGCTAACCCCACGGTCCGCCAGGAGCTCATAACCTTCCTCAGATGCAATCGAGATGTATTCGCGTGGGGTCATGAAGATATGCTGGGAATAGATCCTTTAGTAATGGTGCACAGGTTGAATGTATCGCCCGCCTTTCCACCTATCAGACAAAAGAAGAGGGTGTTTGCCCCCGAGCGAGACCGAGCCATGGCAGAGGAAGTCAGAAAGCTACAGGAAGCGAGCTTCATTAGGGAAATATACTATCCCGACTGTTTAGCAAATGTAGTAATGGTCAAAAAAGTGAGCAGGAAATGGCAGATGTGTATGGACTTCACCGACCTTAACAAGGCCTACCCCAAGGATAGCTACCCCCTCCCGAGGGTTGATGTCCTAGTAGACTTTACGGCCCAACACCAGTTGCTGAGCTTCATGGACGCCTTCTCGGGGTACAACCAAATCCAAATGCACGAAGTCGACCAGGAAAAAACATCGTTCGTGACCAGCCAAGGCCTCTTCTGTTACAAGGTCATGCCCTTCGGCCTGAAGAACGCAGGCATAACGTACCAAAGGCTCATGAACAAAATGTTCGCGCAACAGATTAGGAGGAATGTCTAGGTCTACGTGGACAACATGCTAGTAAAAAGCCGAAGAGAGGAAGATCATCTAGGAGATCTCAAAGAAACGTTCGACACACTTCGCTCCTACAACATGAAGCTCAACCCAGGGAAATGTGCCTTTGGAGTGACGGCAGGAAAATTCTTAGGATTCATGGTGTCTCAAAGGGGAATCGAGGCGAACCCGGACAAGATCCTGGCTATTATGGACATGGCACCACTAAGAAATGTGAAGGAGGTGCAAAGCCTCAATGGAAAGATAGCGGCACTAAATAGGTTCGTGTCAAGGGCAACAGACAAGTGTTTTCCCTTCTTCCGAACATTGAAGAAATCCTTCGAATGGACTGACGAATGCCAGCAAGCATTCGAAGAATTGAAGGCTTACCTCTCCTCCCCACCATTGCTAAGCCCGTCACAGCCAGGAGAAGAGCTTTTTCTCTATCTAGCCATCTCCCCCGTAGCCGTTAGCGCGGCCTTGGTCAGAGAAGAAGAGAAAGTGCAAAAGCCCATGTACTACGCAAGCCGAGCGCTTCACGGTGCCGAAGAAAGATACCCGCCCATGGAAAAACTTGCCTTTGCATTAGTTATGGCAGCCCGCAAGCTCAAATCGTACTTCCAAGCTCATACGGTGAATGTCCTGACTGACAAACCCTTACGGCGGGCAATGAGCAGTCCCGAGGCCGCGGGACGGTTGGCGTTATGGGCTATAAAACTGAGCGAATTTGATATTCAGTACCGCCCGCAAACCGCCGTCAAGGGACAGATCGTCGCCGACTTTATAGCTGAATTCACTCATGACGAAGACAAGGGGGCAACAAAGTCCCCTCAATGGAGCATATATACGAACGGATCGTCCAACAAACAAGCCGCAGGGGCCGGCATTGTGCTATGATCGCCCGAAGGAGACACTGTTGAATGTATGGTCCGTCTCGACTTCCCTGCCACCAACAATGAATCTGAGTATGAGGCTCTGATAGCAGGGCTCGACCTTGCCAAAGCAGCCGGAGCCGCGAGGGTAGTCATCTACTGCGATTCACAGGTCATCACTAACTAAATAAATGGAGACTACGAGTGCAAGGGTGAAAAGATGAAGAAGTACCTTGATGAAGTAAGGGCGAGAGTGGATGACCTAGAAGCCAAAGTCGTCCAAATTCCCAGAGAAGAAAACGAGCAAGCCGACCGCCTCGTGAAGGCCGCTTCAACAGAACAAATGGTCATCCCTGGTAATGTACTCTCTTTCGTGCAGCTTTCTCCACTAATAGATATCAGCAACATGCAGGAAATATGCTCCAACAGTAGCTGGACAACGCCGTTAGTTTCATACCTAAAAGATGGGGTCTTACCAGACAGAAAGAAAGCCGCAAGGAAACTTAAGGTCCAGGCGGCGAGGTTCGTCCTGATAAAAGACGTCCTTTACAAAAGAGGTTTCTCCCGACCATATTTGAGATGCTTGGGTACGGAAGAGGCAGATTATGTCATGAGAGAGGTGCATGAAGGAATCTGCGGAAACCACTCAAGGTCCAGATCGTTGGTACACAAGCTTGTGCGAGCAGGGTACTATTGGCCCACCATGCAGAAGGACGCCGAAGCCTATGTCAGGGCCTGCGGCAAATGCCAAAGGTTCAGCAATATTATTAGACAACCAACCGAAGAGCCGACCCCGATGACGGCCCCATGGCCATTCGCACAATGGGGATTAGACATTATGGGACCATTCCCTACAATCGTACGACAGCTGAAATTTCTGGTAGTGGGCATCGACTATTTCACGAAATGGGTGGAAGCTGAAGCTCTGGCCACGATTACAGAGAAGAACGTGCGGAGCTTTGTCTGGAGATGCATCATATGCAGGTTTGGCATTCCTAGAGTCTTTTTCTCGGACAACGGGAGGCAATTCGACAACGACCCCTTTCGAGATTTTTGCTCACAGTTAGGAATAAAGAACCACTACTCCTCCCCCACCCACCCTCAAGCTAATGGTCAGGTCGAAGTCACGAACCGATCCTTGTTCAAGATTATCAAGACTCGGCTCGAGGGAGCAAAGGGTATATGGCCCGAAGAATTGCCGAGTATAATATGGGCATACAGGACGTCGGCAAGAACGCCCACAAGAGAGACACCGTTCCGCCTGACGTACGGAGGCGAAGTAGTCATCCCGGCCGAAGTTAGACTCACAAGCTACAAGGTGCACAACCATGATGAGAACAAAAACGACGAGGCCATGCGACTACAGCTCAACCTAGTGGACGAGATCAGAGCAGCAGCAGAACAAAGGCTCGCTAGGTACCAGGACCGCATGGCCAAACACTACAACTCTCGGGTCCGACACAGAGACTTCCAAGTTGGAGACCTTGTTCTTAGAAAGGTCATGGGCGCCGCTAGGGACCCTACCCAAGGGAAACTCGGCCCCAATTGGGAAGGTCTTTACCGAGTTTTGTCATGGCAGAGAAAAGGTACTTACCACCTAGAAACGTTGGAAGGACAGAAACTACCACACCCATGGAACACCGAGCACCTACGAAAGTATTACCAATAAGAGCGGCAGCATGAAAGACCAACCTCTTTTTTATTTCAGTAAATTATAGTTTTACTCCTCAGATTTATCATTTATTTTAGTTTTTTACAACAATACTTTTTAGCCAAAGGGACAGGATTTGCTTTTAATTACTTTTATTTAAATGCATGGCAATAAGAGGAGTTTATTCAGAAATTGCTGAAGTGTATTTTTTCTATGGTCCACTAAGTTCACGGCCAAAACGACCAAGTCCATAACACATGGACTAAAAAAGCTGACGAACCAGCGAAGGTGTCAAAGACATCAAGGCTAAGGCCAAGAAAATAACGGTCTGAAAAAAAGCCAAAGCTAAAAAGCTGACGGTCCAATAGATGAGATATCATCAAACGGACCATGCCTTAAAAACTGACGGACCAGCGAAGGTGTCAAAGACATCAAGGCCAAGGCCAAGAAAATGACGGTCCGGAAAAAGCCAAAGCTAAAAAGCTGATGGTCCAATAGATGAGCTATCATCAAATGGACCATGCCTTAAAAACTGACAGACCAACAAAGATGTCAAAACATCAAGGCTAAGGCCAAGAGAATGACGGTCCGGAAAAGCCAACGCTAAAAAGTTGACGGTCCAATGGATGAAAATATCATCATATGGACCAGGTCCTAGAACCAACGAACCTATAAGATTAACGGTCCAATAGATGACGGTCTGACCAAAAAATGAGACTTTACCTACAAACGAGGTTCTCAAACCAACAAGCCTGTAAAGATGACGAGCTAATCAAAAAAGGCTAAAAACATCAATATACATGTTCAAAGCAACGGATACCAAGTGCCATGAAAAGGGCAGATAGAGTTACAAGTAAAAAGCCCAATAAACACAAGGGCACTTAAAAACATTGTTCAAAAATTAAAATACATGGCCAAGATTAAGTGGCAAGAGCGTCCTTAGAGACCCGTCAGCTTTATCCTTGGCAATTTGTGCTTTATCTGAAGACTCGGCAGGAGTATTGGTGGCAGGCTGGGCTAAAACAACTCCGGCATCATTAAGCAAAAAGTCCAAATTGAGGGGTTCGTCATCTTTGTCAACAACAGTGTTGCCAGTAGGAGTCATCGGCACGGAGGCATCCATGGTAATTCCAGAAAGATCCAACTCCGGATAAAATGACGCTACTTGCTTCAGACAATCATCGAAACCAGTGCCATAATAATCAGCACAGGAATCAATGAATGACTGGATTGTCTTGAATTTTTGGACCGCGTCAGTCCCAGCCATCTCTACTTGTGCACGTAAAGACGAAAGTTCCTCCTCAAGCTTCTTCTACTGTTGCTCAGCCTCTCCTAACTTCTCCCTCACATCCTTCAGATCTGCATTTAAGAGACGGACGGCCTCCTTATATTGCGCCTGCTGATCCATCAGGTTGGAGTTATGTCTCCTAACCCGAGCGACGACGCCTTCTTTGGCCGCGCACCGGTCTTGGAGTGCTTTAACACGAACCAAGGCCTGAAAGAAGTACAATCGTCAACTATTAACCAAGGCAAGATCAGGTTATTCAAGGTAGGAAGCATACCCGTGCTATATCAAAGAAAGCTGACGCTCCCAGATCCTCTGTCCCCAGCTAAGCACAAGGATCTAGATCCGTCTGTTTTATAAGGGATTCTACCCCTTCAACAGCGTAATCCTTGTGAGTCAACAAGCAACGAGGCCCCTCAATGACAGGACCGGAAGAGGTCATCGCTCCTTTCCCAGCACCGTGACTAGACTTGGGGGGCGACTTCTTGGAGGGCACATCCCCGGGACTGACGGCCACCTTCTTAGAAGGAGGATCATCCTTTCCGTCAGCCTTCCTCTTAACTGAACCCTTCAAAGAAGAATGAGGGGTTGACACTCCTTCTTTTCCCTTGGCCTTCTCTTCCTCCTTCTTACAGGCAGCGGCGGCCCTCACCCTTTGCTTCGCAACTTCCATCTCTACGCAAAATAAACTGACGGATCAGTAAAGCAGACGGAATAAATAAGCCGACGGATTAAATGAGGCGTCCACTTACGTTTTCGGGAAAATTCTTCCAACCTCCGAGCTTCAGCCGTCGGCTCTAGACCCCCACAATACAGATGGAGAGTGTCTAGGGTGATCAAATCCCTACACTTCCGTTGCTCAAGCGGTATGCCAAGTATCCGACGGATGAATTCCCTTTGTTCGTCAGATATCTCCGGACGAGCGCTAGCTGAAACAAAAAGGAATAGACGGTGTTTAAAAAAAAAAAAAAAAAAAAAAAAAAAAAAAAAAAAAAAAAACTCCCCAGTAAGTGAAAAGAGACGGTAGAAAGAAAGAGAAGAGGCGACCTGAATCCCTAATATAAGCCCAAATGTTATCAAAATAACCACCGGGCAGCATATCCCACTCATCCGGACGGCACACCCAGTCCGTCCCCTTAACGAAGAAAAATCTACTCTTCCAATTCCTATTTGAGTCTGGCATATCGGACACTAATCTTAAGCTTTTCTCACGATGAGCAAAATGGTATGTCCCCTTGGCAGATACTTTATGCTGGGGTCTGTAGCAATAAAAGAACTCGTCTAGCGAAAGATGACGGTTCCCCCCACTCAATCGACCCCAAAGGATCTCAGCACCAATGAAGATCCTCCAGGCATTCGGAGCAATCTGGCTGACGGACAATCCCAAGAAATCCGCCAGCTGACGATGTAAAGCCGTCAATGGTAATTTAAGGCCTGCTGCGAACATGGCATCGTACATCCCCACATCAGCAGTCTTCCCTGTATAACACCTCTCGTTTTTTCTAGGGAGATGGATAGGAATGTGGTCTGGGATTTGGAAACGGATACGCAACTCATTAAAAACTCTGTTGCTCATCTTTGGAAGGAATTTATTGACGGCCCACTCCTCCGGAAGGATGAAGGGACGGTTACCTCCAGAACTCCCTGAAGTTCCCTCACAGGACTCTTCGTCACCTTCATCCCCATTCCCGTCACTACTAACCTCCTTGTCACCTTCATCCCTATTCCCGTCACTATCAATCTCCTCGTCATCTTCGTCCCCGTCACTGACAATTTCCTCGTCTCTCCCCCCGACCTTAACCTCACTTAACACTTTCTCCCTAACTCCCTCGACATGGTCTTCTACGTCAATACCAGGGGATTGGGCTAACGTTTCTTTTCCTGACGACTCAGAAAAGCCGTTGGACTCTTGACCTGAGCCAAAAAATTCGTCGTAGCCCGCTCCATCGCGGACTGACGACTGATCACTCGACGCGTCACTTGACATCTAACTACCTACAAGTGACGGATCCACTCTAAGTGCCTAGACTGACATCCTCAATAAATAAAAAATAAATAAAAATATTTCAGGCAAAAGTAAAAAAGCAAAGAAAAGGGAAGAAGAACTTACAGGTGAAACAGGTCTTGAATGGATGAAACAACCTTGGAAGTGACGGTATTGATAACAGCTGACGGATCAAATCGGGAGTAAGGGCAACAGGTTCTCTCTTGAAAAGTCAGCGAGGTTGAAATGGCAAAATGAGACAAGGGACATGGTATTTATATAAGAGGGAAAATGCACGGAAGGCGAGGCGACACCCGTGCTTGGAAACGAGGCCAACGATTTCGCGCCACGTATCCTTGCATTTAATAGCTCACGGCTCGAGGAGTCATTCATAATTGGTTTTTTCGTCTCTAAGAACAAAAGGACGGTTAAGTCATAACTCCACATGTTGACGGTGTTAGGCGTCAAGCACGTAGAGTAGGGGGCAACTGATGAGGATAAAAGATGAGCCTAGCCACGCGGAACATAAAACTGACGGGTTTAGTGCAATCCTTCGGACATAGTAGACGGTGTTATAGCTGACGGTCATAGGGTCAGCTGGCTCCAAGGCTGACGGCATTACTAGACCGACGCCCAAAAAGCTAAAGGAAGTAAATTGAGGCTGACGGACCGAGCATAAGTTTACCTGCTACCCACGTTACGTATAAGAAATTGTCTAGCTTCCCACGCTAGATAATATTCAAGGGATCCTTATAAGGAAAAGATCCCATAAAATACGCTCAAGATGACTCCTATAAGGAAAAGACTTCTAAACCAAGGAAAAGAGGGGTAACCCTCGCTACTATAAAAGCCTAAGCACCCTCACAACCCAAGGTACGCATAATTTACCCTCTCTAGCACTCTAAAGCAGTGAGAATAGTTCTAACTTGACCTTCGGAGGGTGTTTGGCCGGTACCACACCGGTACTCTCTAGGCTCTTCCTTTTCATTGTGCAGGTGCCATTTGCGACGTACGAGGAACATGTGACTCATTGGTGGTATTATTTTCGGCATCATCACAGAATAAAATAATTTAATTGCAATTGACCATATTTTGATTGTTTTCAACGACATAGGCAGAAGTACACGAAGTTGCGAACCAAAGTACAATTCTACTTCGAGAATATCGCTCTTAACATTTTCTGTGGTTTAATAATTGGTCTGTCATTGCTTCTCAATCTTTCCATCTGCCACTTTATCAACTTCTATAGTTCTACTATTAAGTTAATGGAAATGCCTCATGGAACTATGCACACGAGAACTCTTATGCGCGCTTGTGGATATTAGTAGTATGCACATAGGGAACCCTAAATAAATATCAATTTGTGATTGAGATTGCATTTATTTCAAAGTAATATGATTTTGATTAAAAAATATTTTCAAGGAAACAATTGTTTTATAGTGATTAATTGCATTCTTGAAAATGTACTGAAAAACATTTTGAAGTGCTTCGTTTGTATGGAACATTTAAAAAATAAAATAAATATCAATTTGTGATTGAGATTGCATTTATTTCAAAGTCAAATGATTTTGATTAAAAAAATTTCAAGGAAACAAATTGTTTCTAGTGATTAATTGTGTTCTTGAAAATAATATGAAAAACATTTTCAAGTGCTTTGGTTTGTATAGAGCATTTTTTAAAAAAAAATTATATTCAAGTAAAATTTATTTCCTTTGTTTTTCTTTATAATAAAAAAGTAAGCAATATCATTCTGAAAAAAAATAAATAAATAAGCAATATGTTGAGCTTTGAAAGTGTGCAATTGAGAATAAGGCAAGAATCATGAGGTTCTATCTACTGTGGCAAAGGATTAGAGTTAAAAATTGCAGGATATTTTATTTCTTAATAATAGACTAAATCAAAAGAATAACTTGAATAGCATTTCAATTGTTTTTCTTAAATTTCAAATCACAATGTTTAGAAAAACAACTTGAATAACATTTCTTGATTACCTTTTCCTAGTCCAATCTCAATGTTTAGAAAAATATTACCAACGAAATCCTCTCAAACATTTAAAATAATTTTAAGTAGTTCATTGGAGAAAAATGTCTTATCTTAATTTACAACAACAACAAAAAAAGACCATTATTTAGACAAAAATAAAAATATGCATTTTTGTAGGAAAAGTAATGGCACTCCCTAATCATACAACGTTACATTTTGTCGATTTTTCGGGTAGCATCCAATCTCTGGCCTACACATATAAATAACTTTTGCATCTTAGAAGACCCTTGTGCAGCATATATTTGTAGAGTATATATACAGTGGAACACAACAAAAAAAAAATGAAAAAGTGAAATAGATGATTTGTACTCTGAAAAGCTATGGCTTGATTGATAGAATATACAGCATTAAAAAACAGCACCAAATTACTATATAGTGCAATAAAAATGACAAGTTAGTAGTTACATTTGGATAAGGTTTTTATCAATAAAGAGAGAGATAGTAATTATTTAATTTTTTTAGCTTAATAATCTACTATGAAAGGGATGACCTTAAATGGCCAGCGAATTCCTGGCATCTTTAAATGGGAATTCTAACTTTTAATTACTCTTTCATTGATACAAAAACTTTGTTAGGAAACACCTAATATGTCCTCTTATCTTCGTCAAAAGCAGTTTAATTTTAATGCCAATCGGAGCACAAGAAGCTACTTCACCCAGAAGGCTTTGCAAGATATGGAATAGAAATCGAATCACTTTCCGAACTGGAATCTGCATAAGATGAAATTAACGTAGTGTTGAGGAGTTCAATTCCGTAGCCCAATGTCAAGGAGAGATTTGAAGTTCAAAGAGTTATACCAGTCCTGGAACAGAGGACCCAATTTTGAGCAAGGGTGTCAATACCGTACCAGAGACTGTACCGGTTTGACCAGCGGTACGATATATTTCGGATACCGGTCAATACCAACATACCGTTTCGGGTTTACCACTATATATATATATATATATATATAATATTTAAAGCCCATATATATATATATATATATAAATTCATAGATTAGACTAATTTGTAATCTTAAACCCCATACAAACCCAAGCCAAAGCCCAAGACTATACATTTGTATCTATAAAAATGAATTAAGAATTAAGTTAAATTTAAAATACCAAGCTTATCTCTCAATACTTTCACACGTGAACTACCAATACTTTCACACGTGAACTACCTAAGGGCTTAAAGAAAAAAACAAAAAAAATAGAACAACTGACATGTGATGATGTGAGAGGACTTTTGACCGTTTTAGGAGTTAAGAAATAATTAAAAAAATGAAAAAAACTGACATATGAAAGCTACTTTTGACTTTACTCATCACTTTTGCAGGCTATCAACTTTATTGGGTGTTTAAAGAGTTTGAAATTCAGGCTATTTGGCATACATTGGACGCAACCAAGAAAGAGGGAAGAGAAAGTAAATTTGAAAGAGAGTAGGAGAACGCCGGCTAAGAAGATCGATCTGGAATTTGAGGGAGGAAAGATCGTGCGCTATGAGTTTGACAAACAGCGAACGCCAGTGAGTGGAGAGATGAGAGAGTGAGAACGTTTTTTTTTTTTTTTCTTCTTCTTCTTCTTCTTCTTTTCTTGTTTCAGTCCGGTATGCATTTATCGGCCGAAACAGCCGGATTTCGCCGGTACGGCCGGTACACGACCGGTACGACCGGTATTTTTTCCGGTACGAAATAAAGGAGGTATCGGTACCGGTTTGCTGGCCGATACGATATATACCGGCCGTACTGACCGGTACGGTACGAAATTAACATCCTTGATTTTGAGACCCATTCTTTTTTCTTTTCTTTTTTTTGGCTGGGTAATTGTTTATGCAGGGGATAGAACCCCTGAGCTGGCGATCACCAAGTGAACCGGGTACCACTTAGGCCAGAAGGTCCGGTGGTGAGACCCATTCATTTGCTTCAACAGAATGTTATATATCAATCAAATATGGCAAAACTGCACCAATGAGCTAGATAATAAAAAGGTGGGAGGATAGAATACCAAGGAATGATAGAAAGAATATTACTGATTAAAAATTGATAGGGTAGAGAAGAAAAAAGTTGAAGGATGAAAAAATGATGTAAATTTCGTTTTATTTGGTTAAAGGTTGAAAAGAAGAATGAGAAAATGCAATTTTAATTTGTATAGACTTTTTGTTTTGCTCATGGGATAAGAAAAAGTAATAGTTTCCATTATTTATGGATTGTGCTGAAGGTTTCAATTTTATTACAACAATGCAATAGCTTATTGGTATTTACTACTTAATTATTATTAAGAGGAAGTTGCAACCTTGAAGCTCTCTCTCTCTCTCTAGAAATGAAACTATATGAAAACTGCATCATCGAAATGAGTCATGTGCAATAAGCCTTGAAAAAATAACAACAGGCTTAGGCTGGGTTCCATTGAGAACGCTAAAAAGCACAGGCCCTAGGTTTAAACATTTGGTCCTATCCACTGGGGTAGGCAGGTCTTCACACAATTGAGCCTGAATATAGGTTGAGACAGGCAGGCTAGCAAAATGAAAATGAACAGGCCTATTTGTGAGCAAAGACTTATTTATATCATAGATGTGTGGATATGACTGGAGCCCACAGTGCTCATCAAAAGACAAATTTGAATATGAGCTTGACTGCAATTGGCCTTTTGTGGATTGCAACTGATTTCATTGCAAAGGGGCTCATCCATAGGCCCTATGGAAGAAAAGAAAACTGATTAAATTGTCATTGTAAACTTATTAAAAGCATCAAATTTATTTTTTTTGTAAAATAGTATGTATTATACAATAATGACTATAAAATAATGATTTGTATGTGTAATACAAGGAGTTTCATAGAGAACATTGTAAGTAAATAGTTTCGTCTATATATATATAAACCCACACACACATACTTGCCAACAGTTTTTTATTCTCCCAAAAAAAAAATTAATTTTAATTTTCTCTCTCAAATTTATCATTAATTAACCAATTGTTTCACCCAAAAAAAAAAAAAAATAACACCAATTAGAAGAATACCTAAAAGTTTTCATAAAATACCAAAGTCGAGCACTGTTAGTTATTAATTTTTCACTAATTAAGGGTTTCAATTCTCACACCTAAAAATTAAAGATTTTGATTATTATACATTCACTACTTATTTGCATTAAAATATGGATATTTTCGCATTAAAATGTGGATATTTCTATACTAAATATGAATATGTGTGTCAAATAGTAGATATAAATAAGTGTGAATTAATATATAACCACTAGAATATTGACAAGTTTTGTCTTTTTCTCACTGCTTGTTGCTCTGGCATTAAAACTTGTAGCTGACTGGGCTACAGTGGCAACCCCACCTAGGACTACGTTGATTTACCTTCTTGCTCTAACCTCACTACCTGAATAGCAGCAACATCACTCCAGTCCACGGGCTTCTACCCTGGCTGTCTTGGCAGTGGCTTTGAGTGCTTCACCAATAGAGATTGCACCACAACGCCCACCACCATATTGTTCAAACATGGTTGGTGGCGCCAAGGGAGCTGGCTGACTGTATTGATCAACAACCTAGACACATCAAAATATTACACATTTCTATCAATTGGGTACCAAAAATTTATAAAAAAAAAGTAGTCGTGCAAAAGAAGCAACAGAATTACATTGTTATGCACAAAATAAGAAATGGAGAGCAAAGGCATACCCTTTTCAATGTGTGTTACAGGGTTTAAAAATCAATCATAACCACATCTCATTATTTAAGAGTAGTTGGAGGAAGGTGTAAACGAAAATAAATTAGATTATTTTCTATCATACTCACGAAAACGAAAGCTACAATCAAGGTGACACCCCACCTAAAAATAAAAAATGTTGTTTAGCTTCTATCGGTATTCCTTGCATGTAATAACATAGATTTAAAAAAATAATAATTTGATGGTTAGCATGGGAGCACGAGTTGGAAGCTATCGGTCTGGCCAAATTTGAATTTTATTTTCGATTTTTACCCAGGATCTCAAGCTGTTGTCCAAGACAAATCTGGCTGAGAATATACTTCCATGCAAAAAAATAAATAAATAAATAAAATTAATACCCACAAAGCCCAGAATTTCTCTATATGGACTAGACTTTCGTCCAAAGGTTTTTATATTTATTTAAAAAGTGGGCTTAGGTCTTTCTCGTTACATAGGATGGCTTAAAAGTCTAAAGTTATCACTTCATGGAATGGGTTTAAAAGCCCAAAATTGCCCACTACATGGAATGAGCTCAAAGCCCGAAAATTTGTTCCTTAATATAATGGACTTAGATCCTCCAAGTCTCAACTAACAATGGGCTCCACCTAACCTTGTCTTCACTAGTTTTCCGGATCCCACAATTATCACCAATTGCATCCACCATAGAATGGCATAACCCAATGCTTCCCAAAAACTCCAAAGCAACTCATAACACTCAGAATGGGTGTGGTTTGTGTTTGGGCAAAGAACATCTCAAAGGATATGGAATTGGAGAGGGAAGAGTATGAGGAAAACTAAGAGAAATGTATAAAGGATTGTAGGTATGTAATCTCTAACTCTCAAATGGATTTCTAGGGTTTTCTCTTTAAAACTCTCATTGTTCTTATTACAATTTCGTGAGTAATGTGGACTTATATAATGTAAGTAAAGAAATAAGGAAAGGCACACATAAAACAAGCTAGCAGTGCATCTCTTGAGTCAGGTTGTGAGTTGGCCAAGTCGCGAGACACTCCTAAGATGCCTTTGACACTGAGACCTTTGAACTTCCAGCATGTGCTCCTCACATGACCTTTTGCGATTGGCACCACTCGCGAGCCAGTCATGAGACAAGTCATGAGATGTCATGTATTAAAAGTTCTTCACCAAATTCTCACACTAAACCCATTACATTTAATCCCACAAAAATACAAGAAAATGATTGATGAATAACAATCAAATTTGATACAAAATTAAAGCCAACATAACATAATTGAAAATCACAACTTTACAGAACTAATCACAAGTGAGGTAAGTGTCACAATACAAAGCGTAAGAGAGATCAATATTAAAAGGGTAATTTCTTCTTCATTTTTTTTTTTTACATATAAAATTGCCACTTGGCATACGCATCAGCATCATTGCATTACTTTTATCTTTCCATTTGGCACCTCAAATTTTCCATTTGCTAGTTAACGACGATGACCTTTTTGATACATGAATAAAATATTAAGGATTAAAATGAAGAATTTGAAATGATAGGGACTATTTTAAAACATGGGGCAATGGTTGATGACTAAAAGTGAATTTTTTTTTTTTTTAAATTAATGAAGTGCATATGAGTAAGGCTTGAATCATCCTATGATCACATGAATAATCATTTATTTTAATTCATATGATGGCATCTTTACTTCGCTATGAAATGTTTGGTTGCTTGTGTGTTGCATGACATGAGTAATGTGTTAGGTGTACTTATGTGAGTGAAGTCCCAAATTAAATAATGATAAGAAGAATAAGTGATTAATACAATATAGTTGAGATTACACTCATTGGGATTAGGCTTTTTGGGTTAAGTGATGTCTTTATATATTATATTAACTACTTAAAGAGACTTTCCAAGATGCTTATCTCTCAAACATAATGACCATTAATTTCAAGTCATTGATTCTAGACTAAGCATTTTTCAATGTAATCTTACATTTTTAGAATTTAATTAAGAATCAAAGCAGTATATTTTCCTCAAGGGTGGCTCTACCCTTTGTTCAGGGCCAGGGGGTTCAAATGAACCCCCTGACTTCCCAAAAAAAAAATATATATATATATATATGTATTTTAAATTTTTTTTTTTTTTTGTAAGTTTAATAATTTAATTTATTCTTAAAAATATTTTAGTCGTGGAAGTGGTGTTGGCTTTTTAGTCGTGGCCGCTCTAGTGTGTTTCATGGTTCTCTATAAATTAAAGAAGACTGAGCGTTATGGTTCTCACCATCCACTAGTAAAGTGGTGGTGTTGGTCTAGGCCAGATTCTTACAAAAGAGAGTTCCCAAGGAGAATGGCTTCATCAGCCTAGATGAAATCAAAACAGCAACCAACAACTTCAATGAAGATCTAATTGTCGGTGTAGGTGGCTTTGGCAATGTTTACAAGGGTCTGATTGAGGAAGGTAATGAATAATACCATGATTACCTTTTAATTTTTAGTTTTTTCCTGAATTAGTCCTAATTGCAATCTAACTGCATATAATTTAGATTAGTGATACTATATTTTGCAGAGTTGTTTAATAATTTGATCAAATCTGACTTGTGTCGAGTTCCTATACATATTGGACATGGTCATATATGAAGGGAAAATATTTTCTTACACTCATTTTACGTACACTATTTTACATAATATCCACAACCAATGTGCTGACATACACATTTTAGAAGATAAAAGAATTATCCTCTTTTAAAACATGAAAGTGAGTATCATTGCCCATATATATAAATTGTTTAATGTAACCACCGTGTCCTATTTTAGGACGTCTTCACGTCTTATAGTTTCCAAAGAGCATAGAAACTAGACATAAGTCATACTCTTTGTTTGTGCACAATAAAACCAAATAAATGTGCTAGAAATAGTCCAAATTTTATCATATAAAATTTACAAACTGTAGTGTTCTAATAGATTGTTGAAATTTACAAACTAATGTGTTCTCATAGGTTGTTAAAATCCACAAATCACATTCATTACCACATTTATTGGATTTTGGAAACACAATAATACAATATTTTGTCCTTTAGGTAATATAATGGTGGCAATTAAACGCATGAAACAGGAGTCTCAACAAGGTGCTCGTGAGTTTATGACAGAGATCAGGATGCTTTCTAAACTTCATCATGTGCACCTTGTGTCTCTCATCAGATACTGCAATGATGAGGGTGAGATGATACTTGTTTACGAGTACATGACAAATGGTACCCTCTACCACCACCTCTATGACACCCCTAATGATCCCCTCACCTGGAAATAAAGGCTCCAGATATGCATAGGAGCAGCATATGGTTTACACTACCTATACACATGTACAAAGCACCCCATTATCCACCATGACATGAAGACAACAAATATTATATAGGATGAGAAATGAGTATCCAAGGTTTCAGATTTTGGGTTGTCCAAAATAGGTTTGGATAACACTATCGTTAGTATCCTAGTAAAGGGGACATGGGGGTATTTGAATCCAAATTATGCAAGACACCAACAATTAACTGAGAAATCAAATGTGTACTCATTTGGTGTAGTGATGTTTGAAGTGTTGTCTGCCCGGAAAGCAATGAACCAAAAAATCCAAGAAGAGGAACGAAATTTGGCAAGCTGGGCTCGAAAATGTATTGAGAGAAAGACCATCAGTGAAATCATTGATCCATATCTAACGAACAAGATAGTGCTAGAGTGTTTCAAGGTATACGTGGAACTTGCTGAGAGTTGTGTAAGTGATCATGGAATCGAATGGCCCACAATGAATAATGTGATGGAAAAGTTGGAGTTTGCATTAGGGCTCCAAGAGTATGCAAAAGCAACCAAAGATACCGATTCAGAAGTGGTATCATTTCGTGTTGCCACTACTAATGGAGCTCCTTGGTACAATAGTGTTTACTATGGACAGATGTTGGAGTCAACTAGCAAAACTGAGTTAAGTACAATTAGAATTGGATTAAGTTACCCTGGTCTTGATTCTATTACTATTAGTATCACAAGTCAAGATGACTCCTCGGCTACTAAAAATAGTAGTTTTTCAGCTTTATAATTATTGTTTTGTCTTTCTAAAAGTCAGAAGTAGTTATGTTATGGAGATGACAACCGGATTTGTAATATTTATTACTAGGAATAAAAAGTGTTGTAATTGAACAACTAAACTTATTCATAGGTTTGGTTGTGAATTGTAAAATAAAAATAAAACTTAAGATTTATTTTAGAAAATATCTTATTCATACAATTATATTTACTAAAAAATGATATTTTTTAAATTTAAAAGAGAGATAAGTTATGTTTTATGATTTTTTATTTCCATAATTGTTAGGTGAATAAGGAAAGTTTGTTTATTTTAAATTATCATCTTAGAGGAGCATGATGCCTAGTTAAAGGAAATCTAACACCAAATAACATTTTAAACGAATAATTAATTTTACACAGAGAATTAAATAATAAAATAAGCCATAATGGTTTGCTTTTGTGAAAGAAAAAAACTTCTACATTTATTTACTAATATTTAAATTAAACTAATTATTAAAACAACAATTAAATAAATGGTTAAAATATCTACAATAATTTCTTCTAGGTTGAATATTTTATGGTTCCTATAACGAAGGTGGTATGAACCTTCATTTCTTTTCATCTTTTAGAACATTAGAGCACTAGTATTTGAGAATGCAAAAAAGTGTCTATTTTATATCTTCAAAATCTACTTTATCTATTTTACTATCTCATTTTACAACTCATCCAATATCTTAATTTCTACTTTTACACACACCTCATTAAAATAAAATAAACTATACCAAAAAATAATATAAAAAATTTGGTTTCTCCCTCTTCTTTTCCATTTGTCTACCTTTTTTTTTTTCACTTTTTCCATTAAAATAATATTTTTGTTTTACATCCTTGTGAACAATTGGTAAAAAATAAAAAATAAAAACCCACCCCAGATGTGGGGCAATTTGGTCTTATTGGTTGCTAAAATAGCAACTGGGGTTTTTTACACCCCTCCAATGCTAGTGCTTTGAGCATTGAGGGTGTCCCCCAAATTCTATTTTTAGCAACAAACACACCCAAAACCCACTTTATACTAGTGTGTATCACTAAAAAAACTTGCCACTTTGTTACTGTTGGTTATTACTTAGAGCATTAGGATCCGGGTTTTTATAATAATTCTTATTTACCATTTGAAAACTTACTTTTTCTATTATACCATTCAGCTTTATAATACACCTAACATCTAGTTTTTATTTTTCCATACAACACATTAGAATAGTATAAATTACACAATTAAATAATATAAAACTATCTATCTCTCTTCTCCCTTCTCTCTTCTCTCTCTAATCTCTCTCCCTATCTCTGTCTCTCTCTCAACCACCCACCACTAAACCCAAACCCGAAACCACTAGGATGTGAAAGAAAAGAGAGAAGTCTAAAAAAGGGTGTTGCATCTAAATGAAAGAGAGAAAGAAAGATAGGTAGAGAGAGAGTTAACCTGGGTGAGAGAAAAGAGAGAATGTGAATCAAAATAATAGGATTTAAGTATACAACTCAGCTATAGTGAGTTGTGGTGGTGGTATTATAGTGAGTTGCGGTTTTTTGTTTTCTGTTTATATCTAAGTTTTGGTATGGGTATGTGATAATGGGGGCTACTGCTAGTTGTGGTTATAGTGGTGGTGATTGATTTTTTTTTTTTTGGGATATGTGGTTTGATAGGTGGGTGAAGAGAGAGACACTGCTATGAAGTGAGAGAGGTGGTGAGAAAGAGAGAGAGTGTGTGTGAAATTAATTAAAAAAAAATGAATAATATTTAATATGATGTGGAATATAAGAATCGAATGTTAGGTAAATTGTAAAACAGATAAAATAGTCTTTAAGTGTAAAATAATTTTTTTTTTTTTTACAACCTCAATTGTAAATGCTCCTAGAGTAAAAGAAAATATCAAAGTAATTGATCGGTGCATGACTTTTTGTCTAGACGGTGCGAGATATAATTATCTGTTTATTTAAAAAAAGTATTTTCTTTACAACCTCCATTGTAAATGCTCCAAGAGTAAAGGAAAATATCAAAGTAATTGATCGGTTCATGACTTTTTGTTTAGACCGTATGAGATATAATTATCTATTTGTTTATCTGTTTCAGAGATTTTTCTATTAGAAGAAAGATAAACCGTGACCGCAATAGTGGGCCATACTTCATAGATGAGACATTGAATGCGGAAAGACCATCATGAGACCAAATTAAATGATGAGAAACAATGGGAAAAAGAACCATTGACTAGGCATATGTTGTACTCTCCTCCAGTTCCAAGAAGTCTAGCTCGAAACACTTTTCCAATGGGCCATAGCCTAATTGTATTCCATCCTGACATGTGGTGTGAGTGTGAGGTCATGGATTCATTGATCTATCAACTATTTGTTTCCCGTTTCTTGATTCTTCATGTGAAATGTTTCACATGACACCTTCTTTTTTTTCTTTTTTTCTTTTTCAACATGAATATTAGATAATCATGTTAGGGAAAATACTAGTGCACCCGAATTATTATACACAAGTTTATACATACTCATAAACTTTTATTTTTTATTCTTTATCACACATACTTGTAAACTTGTGTATATTAGGGTGTGTATAATAAACATAATCCATTATATTATACAAATGTGAAAGAGTATGGAGATGGTGTAATATGAAATCATCTGAGCCTAACTCAAAATATCAATAAATGATAGTGTTAAATCAATAATATAATAAGTAAATAATTAGTTTTTTTTTTTTTAATTATAGCAATTTCATAAACACAACAAAATTTCACAATATCTTTACAATAATCTTATTTTGAACTGTTGTTGGTTTGGGTCTAATTTTATTTTTATTTTAACGTATGGTAAATTGACATCTCAACTTGTTGAAAAAATATTATGAGATTTTTTATTATAATAGTAGGACTCTTTACATTACGTGTTTAGAAATGATGAGTCAGTTTGTAAGATAATAAAATTTAAGTTTAAATATACATTTAATGTCTGTTTGGGTCCGGTATTTTGTTCATTTTTTAGCTTTTGTGCACAAACTTTTAAATCCTTACTTTTTCTTCACTCTTTTTCAAAATACAAGTGTATTTTGGCACACATTTAGTAAATAAAAAAATATAAAATAAAAAATAAAAGGCAAAAAGGCAAAAAGTAAAATAAACTGATCTCAAATGCACCCATAATCCTTAACTTTTATCATGTATTTTAAGATGGTATTCATCTATTGAAATGTTTCTTTTTGTTGTTGATTCTTCCTACAATATGGGCAATACTATAGATATAACAAAAGGTTACAATAATTTCATAATATTTTTTAAATTAGGATGCCAATTCATACATGAGTCCATCACAATTTCTAATTTAAATTAGTGGCTTGCTAATTGGGGAATGTTTTTAAATTTTACCTTTTCTTTTTCCTTTTTTCCGTGTACATTGCATTCTATATGCATAGATCTTTTCACTCAAATAACACCAAGAAAACTTTTAGGCTTTCATCATAGACATTCATTTCTTTGGTCCCCAAACCCATCCCATGCCCCATTTCTTACCCATACACTTTATAAGTGATTATTGCTTTTATGAATGGTCATTGTCCTCACTTGATAGGGGTGGCTTTCAAAGCTTAAAATCGAATAAGAGATGAGGATGGATTAGGAGATTCCCTTTCCAAGCATCTACCTCCAACTCCAACTTATATGTCATTTCTTTTCCACATTTAGAAATTAAAGCTTCCAAACAATTTTGATGAAGTTCACGTATAAAGGTTACATTATTGATGGGGCCACCCTATCTACAATCAATGGATAGAGTTAAACTTGGTAAATGATTTGGGTCAAGCAAGTTCAGATTTGATTCAATTGGGTTTAAGGTAGAAATCAGTTAACCCTAAATGGGCTTTTAAAACCTATTTCACTTATTCGATCTTTCACAAATCAGATTTTCATGTATATTTTTATTTTCAAAAATTTATAAATTTTTTAAAAAGTTTAAACATATTCTATTTATCTTCTTTTTGATTAAAATAAGAGAACAATGACTTGAAATAATACATAAATAATATAGAATAAGAAATAAAGTCAACAGAATAATGACCAGAATTTTAACTTTTTACCAAAAAAGAAATAATCATGGTAAGATTATATGTGGATTGCATAGGACAGTTTTTGTTTAAGCCATGTAATTTAAAAATATTTTTAAAAAGACAATAATATCTTATTATAAAAATAATAATTAAACACTAAAATTATACAAATTCCATATAAAAATAACTTTGACATATTTAATATTTATTTACATTATAAATAGTTTAGCATTTTTATGTAATATGAATCACTAAAGAATATTAGATATAAAAATCGAAAACAAATAAAATAAACGAGTAATTGAAACTTCTTGCTATAGTTCATGTAACATACATATTCATATTTTTGTTAGAGAATTTAGAAAATAAGTTTTTTTAGCATGCATTTTCACTTCTTTTTTTTTAAGGTCAAGTAGAAACAATCTCACAAAATGTGGGTGTTTTCAATGGCTGATAAGCAAGAGTGCAAGACCAAAAAAGTAGAAGACACTCAACTGCCATAGAACATCCCAAAATGCCAAATTCCTAAATCTTCAAAATCCTAGATAGTGTAATTCTAGAGATTAGTGAAGTTATGGGGTTCTTAACCTAAAAACTGAATGAACTCATTTACTAAACTAGATCCTAGAATTCATTGAAACTCAACCTCTTTATTTTTTCTTGAAATTTAAAATAAGTATTTAGTGATGGAAAGTTATTTACAACAGCCATTTAAGTATCTTTTGAATGTAAATATATTTCTTCTACATAAATACGATAAAATTTAAATCAATGACATCTGTTTCATAATGATTTTTTTTTTTTTTAATCATTTAAGCCAAAATATCAATTGGTATTTGGTAATTAAACACTAATTGATTTTGGTGTAAATGAGTTTTGAACTCAAATATCTTATTCAATGACAAAAAAATCTTACTAGTTAAATTTATTAGATTCCAAAATATCATTGGAATACTGTTTGAATGGCAAGTGGCACATGCATAAACATAATTGCAATATAGTATCCAAAAGTCTCGCGTGCAGCACAAATTCTCTATTTCCTTCCAAACATTACTGGACAACTTGCTTAGACTAATTATTATTTTTTTTGTGGGAGGGGGGGGGGGGAGCGCTGAATAAATTATTTCAATAGAAGAAAAAACAAAATACATATCAAGCATTACAAGCATTACAAGGACAAAAGCCAAAATGGACTAACACATCTTAATCTTTAACAAAAACCTAATTATATATATTATGAAATGGGAATAGACCCCAAGCATTACAAGATGCTGCTTAATAAGCTAGATTATGAGCAAGAGAATTAGATTGTCTTGGGGGGAAGGAAAAATACCAAGCAACAAAAGAGTTAAGCATAATTCTAATATCATGAATAATATTAACAATCTCTCAATCTTGATGGATTTCTTGATCGATTGCCTTCAATGTGAGCTAGGAATCCTCTTCAAACAAAACACAGTTGAAGTTAAGTCTAGATGCTTTAGATATAGCTAGAATAGCTGCTGTACATTCTGGGCATAGAATACTTAGTTACTGGTGTTTCAAAACATGTCCAACCATATAATTTGTTTGAGCTGGGTCCACATATTAACATCAGTGATACATTTTTCCGAATAAGACTATAGTCTATATCTGTTTTATTTTTTTTATTACGATTTTACCAACATGTACTTTTTCATGTCTTTATTTATCACGTGAAATGTCATTTCGAACTTTCTTGTGAAGTTTTTTCAAGTCTTTCACACCTTATTGGACTTGGTTTGAGTTCAGTGTCAGCATTAGACTGTAAAGATGTCGTAAGGATTTAGTTTGAGTTCAGCATATAAAAGCAGGGGTGTTCACCGAATCATAAAATCTGCACCAAAATCACCTACAAAATTAGTGGCAGCTCCAAGAATATTTTTTAGGGGAGTCATTCAAATTCGTGTTGAAGAGGTTGATAAGGACCTCTTTGTAAATATATATATATATATATTTTTTTTTCATCTTGATCATTATGATAATAATGATGAGATCTTTCGTATCCTATGATCCAAAGGAAGGAATTTTTTTTTTTTTTTTTTAAGTCAACACGAGCTCTTTTAGATAATAAATCTTAGTAAGGAGATAAATATTGCGAATATGTGACTTCCTTATCAAAAATTAATTCATAGTATTAGCAAGAGAATTAAAGATAAACTATAAGTTCATTGTGCATATATTTTCTTAGTATAATGAAGATATTAATTATTATTACTAAGATTAAATCTTATAAATTATCTATTCTCTATTACTATAATAAAGTTATTAATTATTGTTGTTAAGTGAATTTTAATTATTATTACTTAGAATACTCTAATTCATTATTTATTAGTTTTTGTTTTTACTCTTTTCAATTATTTTATTTAACAATTCAACTCAATTGTGACAACTTACAGGTCTTTGTAATTCATTAAGAAGAATTTTGCTGTGTTTTTTACATTACTCTATCAAGAATTCAACGCAACAATATAATTAGTAAAAAAAAAATGTCTTCATTCTCCACTATCTCATGCCCCACTTCCATTGCCTCACACTTAATTTTCTTTTAATCTTTACACTTTACAGATCATTTAATTGTCTTTTTTTTGAGATTTAAGATCAAAAAATTACTAATTTTTGTTGCTAGACTTGCTATTTTTTTTCCTTAGATTTTAGATCAAATTGGTTTGATGTTGGGTTTTTTCTTTTTGTTTAAGAAGACCAAGATAAATTTTACATTAAATTGATTTGTTCTTTGAACTTATTTTAGGGGTTTTAAAATTTTATTTTAAGGTGTTCAAAACAAAAATATTTTAAAATATTATATGTAAAAAAAATAAATAAATAAATACAAGTCAAGGGGTTCATTTGAACCCCTTGAACACCATGTGGCACCACTATTGCACAAAATGGAATAACTGAACAGCACCCTCTTTATATATTAATATATTTATTTATTTTTAATATCAAATATATTATTAATAGTTTAATAACCCTAGTTTTCAAAAAAAAAAAAATTTATAACTTTAGCTAGTGTTGACTTGGAAAGCCAGCCCAAAATAAAGAAAAATTAGCTCAATAGTTTAAAACTTGGCCCAAAATAAAGGGAAAATTAGTTTTGGACTGGGTAGGAAAAGCCAAATATTTGAAAAATATATTGATTTCAAACCATTCATATCGCATCTTATAAGGCGCACCACACATGTAACTGCAAAATAAAATAAGGTGCAATACAGTTATGGTTTTAGCTAAACTATCAACTACACTGCATCGCATCGCACATGTGATCGCAAAAATAAGATGTAGTGCAGTTATGGTTTTGGCTAAACCGCACCACAAAATGCGGTGCTCAAAATATAACTTATTTTTTGACCAAATAAACTATTTTTGGAAAATAAATACCAAGAAAACTCTAGGGCATGCATACACATACACGCATGCTCAAGCTCTACATGCGCATGATTCATGCATGCGTACGCATACACGTGCATGCGTGCACATACTATGGTTCTAGAAACTATGTAAGGCAAGTTTTTTTTCATTTAAACTAGGTTTGGAACGAATCCCTTATCGTTTAGGAGCCACCTCAAACCCTTAATTTTCAACTATATAAAGTCATAAATGATACATTTTCAAGGAGGACAAATTCTGGTGGTAAAACACATGAGATTCACTAAGAAATTGTGAATCAAAGAGAGAGTTTTTCATAAAACATCTTCAGGTCAAGTTTTATTTGATTGGAACCTTATTTGGTCATGATCTTAGAGTTCTGAAGTTTACTAACTTATTTTAAATTGGTTGTGACTGGATTGATTTAGGCGAACGATCAAAATCAAGTTCTACATAGTTCTAGTATTAATGTAAAGTTTCTAACTTTGGCTCTTCACTTTTTCTTTTGATTTTGTGTTCTTATATATGTTTTATTTGTTTTAATATGCTCGTTTAGTTTAGGTTTACTTTATGTTTGTGTTCTAAACTTGTTAGGTTGTTAGATTTTCTATTTTCTGAGTTTTTCTGTTCTAAGTTTTTGGGATAGGGTTTTGGATGTGTATGCGTGCGCATGATTCTTGCATGCGTACGCATACTCGAATTATGCATACACATACAGTTGGGGTGCGCACGCATTCCCTATGTATGTGCACATATACTCAAGCCTGGAAACCCTAATTCGTTTTCCATATGTTGTTTCCTTTGTTTTATTCACATGTTTTAACCATTGTTTAACCTGTTTTGTCTGTCTTTGAGTCTTTGTCTCTTCGTTTTATCTTTGTTTTGCTTTGTTTTATCTCTTTGTTTGTATGTTAAGGATTGTTTGAATATCATGAACATGCATAAAATATGAACATGCATTGATGCATAGGTGCTATGATGTAGTAAGGTAAGTCATGCATTCACATGAACATGCATTGGTTTGAATATAAGTTTGTTTTGATTAAGTAACATGAATATTCTTGGATTGAATGCTATGCCTTTGATGTTTGGATGTCATAATATTCTTATTTGATTTTGCCATGTGATGTTTCTGCCCTTGGAGATTTGTGTTTGTATGCATTGATAGATGAATGATAGGTTTGGGGATGCTTATGCCATGTTGTGTGTCGTAGATTCATGCTAGTGTATGTGTGGGTTAAAATGACATATTAAAATTTTCTTTAATGAAATTAATATTTGGAACACAATAAGTGGAGGTCAACCCACAAGTCGGGTGGGATTGGGTGCCTAACACCTTCTTATCCCCATACCTAAACTTCGGACACCTGTTTTGGTAAAAGATCAGTCCTTCCACAAATGGTGCTATATTTATGGTTCTTATACCTAAATTAGGTGGCGACTCCATTTACACCCTTAGCCATGGTCCACCATAGGCCAAGGCATACTTCCCAATCGTGAGGATGACACCACATTGCGGGTGCTTATGCCCACAAAGGTCATTATGTGTTAGCTAAGACTCCTAAAATTCTGTTCCACTCACATTTAATGAGACACGACATCGTTGGCCAGGTCGTGGCCACGTGTCAAAACATTCAAAGGTTGGACGTGCTATGCCTCTCAACGTGCCCTTTGGTTTTCCAACATTCCAATTTTTGGGACATCTTTTAAGCTCTTTTTTTGCCTATTTCTTCTTTCCTTCTTCTCTTTTACTTCCTCTATAATGTTTCTTCCTCCAAGCCTAAGCTTCTTAGCATCCCTTCTCAAGTACGACTCTCCTCCTTCCCACACTTTTTTCTTTGTATATGCATTGATGGTAGATTATTTTAATATCAGGCATCTTTTCTCTTTTGATTCCTTCTTTTTTTCTTGTCTTGGAGCTTTTCTTGAGTCTTCGAGTGGTCATTGCCCGAGGGTTAGGCTTTTTGCATCTCAAAAGAGTGCTCTTAGGCTGGTTTTGACTGAGTTGTATCTAGGGTTGTCCAAGTGAACCGATGACCCATCGGAACCGACCGACCCGGCATCAGCTGAACCAAGGCCAACTCGTTTAAAGCAACTCATGACCAGCGGCGAGTCTCCAACGTCAAAACCCAAGGGGCGCGGGTCAAGTGGCAGCTTTGGGTTTTAAAACTTGATAGAAACTGAAGTGACCAACGATATCTCTCTCTTATCCTCAATCTATCAAGATTCGAACCAGATTTGGTGAGATTTCGTTGAGATCTAGACCATATCTGGCAAGATCTTGACTGATCCAGCCAGTATTGGCCAGATTTCGATGGATCTGACCAAATATCGGCTAGATCTCGATAAATCCAACCAAATCTCAGCCTCGATGACAAAACCTGAAACTGACAAGTATAACCCGAAAAGACCTGAACCGGTCAATCCAACGAGAATTTCAGGTCAGTTTTGGGCTTTGTTCTTATCCATCTAAAAATTTTGGGTCGAGTCTAGGTCAGGAACAACCCGACTTGGCCTGACCTGTGGATAGCCCTAATTGTATCCTTTGTTGCATTGATTTTGGGCTTTGTTTTTTTTACGTCCACATCATTAATTTTCACAACAAATCTTTGGTAAAAAAAAAATTATTACTGGTTTTAAAATTATGCATTAAAAAAAAACAAAACAAAAAGACAACACAAGAAAATTGTGTAAAACTGTGAATTTTGGCTCACCCAATTTGACTATATATACTAAAAGGGAAGTCTAAGAATACAACAAAATATCACAACATTTTCACAATACTTTTATTTTTAGGATCTAAATATATATTTTTTATTTTATTTGAGAGAAATGTTACATCCATAACATATTTAGAACAAATTCTAAATGAGAAATTGTTATTAGTTTTATACTGAGCCCACTACTAATATCATTTTTTTTATCCATCAAAAATATTTTGTCACATAAAATTTGTTGTGAAAATGTTATAGACATAGTATTTCTTTTTTTTTTTTTTTTTTTTTTTTGATCTATAAGGAAATGAGATCTCAGTGATTGTGAAAATATTGTGACAAGAAAAAAATGTTATAATATTTTCATAATACATTTATTTTCAGTTATAATTGGTCTCAGTCTCTTATTTTATTATTTTATTTTGACTTTTAAAAAATTGACACCTCAATAATTGTAAAAATATTATAAAAATTTGTTATGTCAATGTAATTGTATATGCATGTATAAATATTTAAAGCAAAAGACAAAAAAGCACAAACAAAACCGGCGTGCTCCGAAGAAATTAAAATTATAAAAAAAAAAAAAAAAAAAAAAAAACAATGAACAGTATGGGTTGAACAAACCAATGCACGATAACAAATTACTGTTTGCACATTGTAAAAATATTATAAAAATTTATTGTCCCAGTGTGACTATGTATGAACGTATAAATATTTAAAGGTAAAGACAAAATAGCACCAGCAAAACTGGCGAACTGTTAAAAAAATAAAAAGGGCCGATGAACAATGCAGATCGTCAAAAAAATTGTGAGAATTTATTAAGTCAGTTACACTGTATTTGCACATACAGCTCATACTAGAATTCATCGAAAATTCCAAAGAAATTTGCTTTAATTGGGGGGGTGGCTGGGGGTGGGGTCCATATATTAACAAAGGATTTTAGTACGACATCAGACAAGAAAAATACTTTTCAAGTATAGTACAATGCATGTGATTCAGTTTGTGGAGACTCACTTTTCGACCTATTCTAGTTGTCGGCCTTTTTTCTTTTGCTACACATACCTTTTTATATATAAAATGATATATATATCCCCCTAGGTGGACAGTGTGTGAACGAATTGTGGAGGGAGATCATTTGGCAGTGAAATGGAAGCTTATACTAATAGGAAGGGAGGTGTATATCTTATGGCATTCTTAGCGATACTGATTCTTAGTGCATATTGTTGTAGTTCGGCTGTCCATGTCGAGAGCAACTCCACTCCGCCGTGCAATGGCGAATGCCAGCTGCTTGAGGATGACATGAACCCTTACATACGCCGGAGGCTTTATGATCTAGGTCCTGCACCGAGGGCTACCACGAGACCCGGTGAAGCAGCTTTATCTCCTTGTGGGAGACCTAACGACCCCACTCGTTATTGCCTCCAGGAAAATTGTAATGCACGTTCAAGTCCGTACAACCGCGTGATCCAGTGCCAATAATCTCACTGCACCGTTCAATCTTGGAAATGTGTTCCCCTTCAGCTGCACACTTGTTCTCTTATGTGGAATTCTTTTCGTTTTTTGTTTTTGGTTTTGTTGTTGTTGTTTTGTTGTTGTTTTTTTTGTTCTATTAAGGATATGCTATATTACAACCAATATGGATATTTGTGAATCCGTGTATATGCGTGTTTATTAGTGAATGTATCGTTTGTTTATTGGAAAACAATTCCTGATTAGTGATTACCACAATGTGCTAAGGGTAACGTAAATTGATGCAAGCTCAAAAAAGTCTGGAAAAAGAATAATTAATGAACTAAGATAAAACTGATATGAATTTACAATCGCGAGACAGGGTGGATGGGGCGGCGTGTCTGGAGTCTTCAATTGCTCTGCCCAAGAAGGTTCAATTAATTATTTATGTCTGTAAAACGTTTATTGTGATTTTCAAGTTTCTGGAGTCTTCAATTGCTCTGCCCAAGAAGGTTTCAATTAATTATTTATATGTAAAACGTTTACAGTGATTTTCAAGTGTCAGGAGTTGTCGATTGCTCTGCCCAAGAAGGTTCAATTAATTATTTTCCTATACATTTCCACTCAAACTTAGGCAGAGCAATTGGACAATTCAGTCATCAGTGGGTGAATACAGAACAGGAAGCATCTCTGGCACTGAACAGCATCATTCTAGAGTGAATGCGGTCTTTCAAAATTTAAGAGAGTAGGTAGGAAAAAAATTTTCAAAGTACATCATTTATTTTTTTTTTAGTTTGCAGAGTCACGAGTTGAAGAGTTGAATATGCTCAAAATATCTTTCTTTTTCTACGTTTGAGGTTTGCTTTAGTCAGGCATATTTATTGGAGTAGTTAGGACCAGGATTCAATAATTCTAGGCTCAATCTATTATGGCCAGTTGGCTTGGATGGAGGGGTCATGTCTACAGGGTCTTTTTTTTTTTTTTTTTTTTTATGGGACCGGGTCTCTTTTGTATCTTCATTTTCGGCCAAAATTGGGAATTAAATTGGGTCAGCTCATAATTATTTTCCTATCCTATTAAATTGGGCAATTCAGTCATCGGTGGGTGAACACTGAACAGAAAGCATCTTTGACACTGAATAGTATCATTCTAGCAGATAGCAAAGCTACAGTGGATAGAGAAAAAAGTTAGTGAATGCTATTGATTTGTCTTGCAGAATTTAAAAGAGTAGGTAGGAAAAACAAAATTCAAAGAACATAATTTATTTTTTCTGAGTTTGCAGAGTCACGGGGTGGAGATGCTCAAAACTTCTCTCTTTTTCTGTTTTGAGGTTTGCTTTAGTCAAGCATATTTATTGGAGTTGGTAGGACCAGGACTTAATAATTCTAGACTCAGTCTATTGGGAATTAAATTGGGTCATCTCATCAATCAAGTTTTAGAGACTTGATTTTCATATGGACATCATTCGTAGCATTAAAATCGAGTTTTTGAGACTTAATTTATAAGTCTTAAATTGAGTCTTTTAAACTTTAAATGTTAGTAAAAAATATAGTTTTATAATAATGCCTATTAATTATATTGTTTGACAAATAGGATTAATCCCAATTTTGGCCCACCCATGTCTACTCTCTTATACACGTAATCTTGTCTATTCTCTACTTCCTCCATCCCAATTTATTTTTCCTGTTTGAAAAGTCAAACTTTTTAAGGTAACATCATTTATTATCTTGTCTACCTTATAAAAATGAATAAGTTTACAAAATTACCCTTAAATAAATTTATTAGATTTTTCTTTTAAAGAGTTATTCTTAATGAGGCAACTAAAAAAGTGCCCCAATTAAATTGATTTTTTAAATATTTGTTAGTTTTCTTTTCAAATAGTTTTGAAAATAAAATAGAGGTATAATAGGAATATTAGCAAATTAATAACTTTTACTTTTAGAAACAGGACAATATTTTGAGACATCTTAAAATGGAATAGAGGACAAACAAACTGGGAAAAAGGAAGTATATATTAAGAAATGAGGGATTTTCAGGTATAGGATTGACACAGCAGGCCCAAGATAATTTGATGCCTAAGCCGAAAATTTATTTTAATTCATATGATGGCATCTTTACTTCGCTATGAAATGTTTGGTTGCTTGTGTGTTGCATGACATGAGTAATGTGTTAGGTGTACTTATGTGAGTGAAGTCCCAAATTAAATAATGATAAGAAGAATAAGTGATTAATACAATATAGTTGAGATTACACTCATTGGGATTAGGCTCTTTGGGTTAAGTGATGTCTTTATGTATTATATTAACTACTTAAAGAGACTTTCCAAGATGTTTATCTCTCAAACATAATGACCATTAATTTCAGATCATTGATTCTAGACTAAGCATTTTTCAATGTAATCTTACATTTTTAGAATTTAATTAAGAATCAAAGCAGTATATTTTCCTCAAGGGTGGCTCTACCCTTTGTTCAGGGCCAGGGGGTTCAAATGAACCCCCTGACTTCCCAAAAAAAAAATATATATATATATATATGTATTTTAAATTTTTTTTTTTTTTTGTAAGTTTAATAATTTAATTTATTCTTAAAAATATTTTAGTCGTGGAAGTGGTGTTGGCTTTTTAGTCGTGGCCGCTCTAGTGTGTTTCATGGTTCTCTATAAATTAAAGAAGACTGAGCGTTATGGTTCTCACCATCCACTAGTAAAGTGGTGGTGTTGGTCTAGGCCAGATTCTTACAAAAGAGAGTTCCCAAGGAGAATGGCTTCATCAGCCTAGATGAAATCAAAACAGCAACCAACAACTTCAATGAAGATCTAATTGTCGGTGTAGGTGGCTTTGGCAATGTTTACAAGGGTCTGATTGAGGAAGGTAATGAATAATACCATGATTACCTTTTAATTTTTAGTTTTTTCCTGAATTAGTCCTAATTGCAATCTAACTGCATATAATTTAGATTAGTGATACTATATTTTGCAGAGTTGTTTAATAATTTGATAAAATCTGACTTGTGTCGAGTTCCTATACATATTGGACATGGTCATATATGAAGGGAAAATATTTTCTTACACTCATTTTTTTTTTTTTTTTTTGAGGGGATTCTTACACTCATTTTACGTACACTATTTTACATAATATCCACAACCAATGTGCTGACATACACATTTTAGAAGATAAAAGAAATATCCTCTTTTAAAACATGAAAGTGAGTAACATTGCCCATATATGTAAATTGTTTAATGTAACCACCGTGTCCTATTTTAGGATGTCTTCACGTCTTATAGTTTCCAAAGAGTATAGAAACTAGACATAAGTCATACTCTTTGTTTGTGCACAATAAAACCAAATAAATGTGCTAGAAATAGTCCAAATTTTATGATATAAAATTTACAAACTATAGTGTTCTAATAGATTGTTGAAATTTACAAACTAATGTGTTCTCACAGGTTGTTAAAATCCACAAATCACATTCATTACCACATTTATTGGATTTTGGAAACACAATAATACAATATTTTGTCCTTTAGGTAATATAATGGTGGCAATTAAACGCATGAAACAGGAGTCTCAACAAGGTGCTCGTGAGTTTATGACAGAGATCAAGATGCTTTCTAAACTTCATCATGTGCACCTTGTGTCTCTCATCAGATACTACAATGATGAGGGTGAGATGATACTTGTTTACGAGTACATGACAAATGGTACCCTCTACCACCACCTCTATGACACCCCTAATGATCCCCTCACCTGGAAATAAAGGCTCCAGATATGCATAGGAGTAGCACATGGTTTACACTACCTACACACATGTACAAAGCACCCCATTATCCACCATGACGTGAAGACAACAAATATTCTATAGGATGAGAAATGAGTATCCAAGGTTTCAGATTTTGGGTTGTCCAAAATAGGTTTGGATAACATTGTCGTTAGTATCCTAGTAAAGGGGACATGGGGGTATTTGAATCCAGATTATGCAAGGCACCAACAATTAACTGAGAAATCAAATGTGTACTCATTTGGTGTAGTGATGTTTGAAGTGTTGTCTGCTCGAAAAGTATTGAACCAAAAAATCCAAGAAGAGGAAAGAATTTTGGCAAGCTGGGCTCGAAAATGTATTGAGAGAAAGACCATCAGTGAAATCATTGATCCATATCTAACGAACAAGATAGTGCTAGAGTGTTTCAAGGTATACGTGGAACTTGCTGAGAGTTGTGTAAGTGATCATGGAATCGAATGGCCCACGATGAATAATGTGATGGAAAAGTTGGAGTTTGCATTAGAGCTCCAAGAGTATGCAGAAGCAACCAAAGATACCGATTCAGAAGTGGTATCATTTCGTGTTGCCACTACCAATGGAGCTCCTTGGTACAATAGTGTTTACTATGGACAGATGTTGGAGTCAACTAGCAAAACTGAGTTAAGTACAATTAGAACTGGATTAAGTTACCCTGGTCTTGATTCTATTACTATTAGTATCACAAGTCAAGATGACTCCTCGGCTACTAAAAATAGTAGTTCTTCAGCTTTATAATTATTGTTTTGTCTTTCTAAAAGTCGGAAGTAGTTATGTTATGGAGATGACAACTGGATTTGTAATATTTATTACTAGGAATAAAAAGTGTTGTAATTGAACAACGAAACTTATTCATAAGTTTGGTTGTGAATTGTAAAATTAAAATAAAACTTAAGATTTATTTAGAAAATATCTTATTCATACAATTATATTTACTAAAAAATAATATTTTTTAAATTTAAAAGAGAGATAAGTTATGTTTTATGATTTTTTATTTCCATAATTGTTAGGTGAATAAGGAAAGTTTGTTTATTTTAAATTATCATCTTACAAGAGCATGATGCCTAGTTAAAGGAAATCTAACACCAAATAACATTTTCAATGAATAATTAATTTTACACAGAGAATTAAATAATAAAAAAAGCCATAATGGTTTGCTTTTGTGAAAAAAAAAATACGTCTACATTTATTTACTAATATTTAAATTAAATTAATTATTAAAACAACAATTAAATAAATGGTTAAAATATCTACAATAATTTCTTCTAGGTTCAATATTTTATGGTTCCTATAACGAAGGTGGTATGAACCTGCATTTCTTTTCATCTTTTAGAACATTAGAGCACTAGTATTTGAGAATGCAAAAAAGTGTCTATTTTATATCTTCAAAATCTACTTTATCTATTTTACTATCTCATTTTACAACTCATCCAATATCTTAATTTCTACTTTTACACACAACTCATTAAAATAATATAAACTATACCAAAAAATAATATAAAAAAATTGGTTTCTCCCTCTTCTTTTCCATTTGTCTACCTTTTTATTTCACTTTTTTCATTAAAATAATATTTTTGTTTTACATCCTTGTGATCAATTGGTAAAAACTAAAAAATAAAAACCCACCCCAGACGTGGGGCAATTTGGTCTTATTGGTTGCTAAAATAGCAACTGGGGTTTTTTACACCCCTCCAATGCTAGTGCTCTGAGCATTGAGGGTGTCCCCAAAATTCTATTTTTAGCAACAAACACACCCAAAACCCACTTTATACTAGTGTGTATCACTAAAAAACTTGCCACTTTTTTACTGTAAGTTATTACTTAGAGCATTAGGATCCGGGTTTTTATAACAATTCTTATTTACCATTTGAAAACTTACTTTTTCTATTATACCATTCAGCTTTATAATACACCTAACATCTAGTTTTTATTTTTCCATACAACACATTAAAATAGTATAAATTACACAATTAAATAATATAAAACTATCTATCTCTCTTCTCCCTTCTCTCTTCTCTCTCTAATCTCTCTCCCTATCTCTGTCTCTCTCTCAACCACCCACCACTAAACCCAAACCCAGAACCACTAGGATGTGAAAGAAAAGAGAGAAGTCTGAGAAAGGGTGTTACATCTAAATGAAAGAGAGAAAGAAAGATAGGTAGAGAGAGAGTTAACCTAGGTGAGAGAAAAGAGAGAATGTAAATCAAAATAATAGGATTTAAGTATACAACTCAGCTATAGTGAGTTGTGGTGGTGGTATTATAGTGAGTTGCGGTTTTTTGTTTTCTATTTATATCTAAGTTTTGGTATGGGTATGTGATAATGGGGGCTACTGCTAGTTGTGGTTATAGAGGTGGTGATTGATTTTATTTTTTTTATTTTTTTTGGGATATGTGGTTTGATAGGTGGGTGAAGAGAGAGACACTGCTTTGAAGTGAGAGAGGTGGTGAGAAAGAGAGAGAGTGTGTGTGAAATTAATTAAAAAAAATGAATAATATTTAATATGATGTGGAATATAAGAATCGAATGTTAGGTAAATTGTAAAATAGATAAAATAGTCTTTTAGTTGTAAAATAAATTTTTTATTTTACAACCTCAATTGTAAATGATCCTAGAGTAAAAGAAAATATCAAAGTAATTGATCGGTGCATGACTTTTTGTCTAGACGGTGCGAGATATAATTATCTGTTTATTTAAAAAAAGTATTTTCTTTACAACCTCCATTGTAAATGCTCCAAGAGTAAAGGAAAATATCAAAGTAATTGATCGGTTCATGACTTTTTGTTTAGACCGTATGAGATATAATTATCTATTTGTTTATCTGTTTCAGAGATTTTTCTATTAGAAAAAAGATAAACCGTGACCGCAATAGTGGGCCATACTTCATAGATGAGACATTGAATGCGGAAAGACCATCATGAGACCAAATTAAATGATGAGAAACAATGGGAAAAAGAACCATTGACTAGGCATATGTTGTACTCTCATCCAGTTCCAAGAAGTCTAGCTCGAAACACTTTTCCAATGGACCATAGCCTAATTGTATTCCATCTTGACATGTGGTGTGAGTGTGAGGTCATGAATTCATTGATCTATCAACTATTTGTTTCCCATTTCTTGATTCTTGATGTGAAATGTTTCACATGACACCTTCTTTTTTTTCTTTTTTTCTTTTTCAACATGAATATTAGATAATCATGCTAGGGAAAATACTACTGCACCCGAATTATTACACACAAGTTTATACATACTCATAAACTTTTATTTTTTATTCTTTATCACACATACTTGTAAACTTGTGTATATTAGGGTGTGTATAATAAACATAATCCATTATATTATACAAATGTGAAAGAGTATGGAGATGGTGTAATATGAAATCATCTGAGCCTAACTCAAAATATCAATAAATGATAGTGTTAAATCAATAATATAATAAGTAAATAGTTATTTTTTTTTAATTATAGCAATTTCATAAACACAACAAAATTTCACAATATCTTTACAATAATCTTATTTTGAACTGTTGTTGGTTTGGGTATAATTTTATTTTTATTTTAACGTATGGTAAATTGACATCTCAACTTGTTGAAAAAATATTATGAGATTTTTTATTATAATAGTAGGACTCTTTATATTACGTGTTTAGAAATGATGAGTCAGTTTGTAAGATAATAAAATTTAAGTTTAAATATACATTTAATGTCTGTTTGGGTCCAGTATTTAGTTCATTTTTTAGCTTTTGTGCACAAACTTTTAAATCCTTACTTTTTCTTCACTCTTTTTCAAAATACAAGTGTATTTTGGCACACATTTAGTAAATAAAAAAAATTTTAAAAAAAGGCAAAAAGTAAAATAAACTGATCTCAAATACACACATAATCCTTAACTTTTATCATGTATTTTAAGATGGTATTCATCTATTGAAATGTTTCTTTTTGTTGTTGATTCTTCCTACAATATGGGCAATACTATAGATATAACAAAAGGTTACAATAATTTCATAATATTTTTTAAATTAGGATGCCAATTCATACATGAGTCCATCACAATTTCTAATTTAAATTAGTGGCTTGCTAATTGGGGAATGTTTTTAAATTTTACCTTTTCTTTTTCTTTTTTTCCGTGAACATTGCATTCTATATGCATAGATCTTTTCACTCAAATAACACCAAGAAAACTTTTAGGCTTTCATCATAGACATTCATTTCTTTGGTCCCTAAACCCATCCCATGCCCCATTTCTTACCCATACACTTTATAAGTGATTATTGCTTTTATGAATGGTCATTGTCCTCACTTGATAGGGGTGGCTTTCAAAGCTTAAAATCGAATAAGAGATGAGGATGGATTAGGAGATTCCCTTTCCAAGCATCTACCTCCAACTCCAACTTATATTTCATTTCTCTTCTACATTTAGAAATTAAAGCTTCCAAACAATTTTGATGAAGTTCACGTATAAAGGTTACATTATTGATGGGGCCACCCTATCTACAATCAATGGATAGAGTTAGACTTGGTAAATGATTTGGGTCAAGCAAGTTCAAATTTGATTCAATTGGGTTTAGGGTAGAAATGAGTTAACCCTAAATGGGCTTTTAAAACCTATTTCACTTATTTGATCTTTCACAAATCGGATTTTCATGTATTTTTTTTATTTTCAAAAATTTATAAATTTTTAAAAAAGTTTAAACATATCCTATTTATCTTCTTTTTGATTAAAATAAGAGAACAATGACTTGAAATAATACATAAATAATATAGAATAAGAAATAAAGTCAACAGAATAATGACCAGAATTTTAACTTTTTACCAAAAAAGATATAATCATGGTAAGATTATATGTGGATTGCATAGCACAGTTTTTGTTTAAGCCATGTAATTTAAAAATATTTTTAAAAAGACAATAATATCTTATTATAAAAATAATAATTAAACACTAAAATTATACAAATTCCATATAAAAATAACTTTGACATATTTAATATTTATTTACATTATAAATAGTTTAGCATTTTTATGTAATATGAATCACTAAAGAATATTAGATATAAAAATCAAAAACAAATAAAATAAACGAGTAATTGAAACTTGCTATAGTTCATGTAACATACATATTCATATTTTTGTTAGAGAATTTAGAAAATAAGTTTTTTTAGCATGCATTTTCACTTCTTTTTTTTAAGGTCAAGTAGAAACAATCTCACAAAATGTGGGTGTTTTCAATGGCTGATAAGCAAGAGTGCAAGACCAAAAAAGTAGAAGACACTCAACTGCCATAGAACATCCCAAAATGCCAAATTCTTAAATCTTCAAAATCCTAGATAGTGTAATTCTAGAGATTAGTGAAGTTATGGGGTTCTTAACCTAAAAACTAAATGAACTCATTTACTAAACTAGATCCTAGAATTCATTGAAACTCAACCTCTTTATTTTTTCTTGAAATTTAAAATAAGTATTTAGTGATGGAAAGTTATTTACAACAGCCATTTAAGTATCTTTTGAATGTAAATATATTTCTTCTACATAAATACGATAAAATTTAAATCAATGACATCTGTTTCATAATGATTGTTTTTTTTTTTTAATCATTTAAGCCAAAATATCAATTGGTATTTGGTAATTAAACACTAATTGATTTTGGTGTAAATGAGTTTTGAACTCAAATATCTTATTCAATGACAAAAAAATCTTACTAGTTAAATTTATTAGATTCCAAAATATCATTGGAATACTGTTTGAATGGCAAGTGGCACATGCATAAACATAATTGCAATGTAGTATCCAAAAGTCTCGCATGCAGCACAAATTCTCTATTTCCTTCCAAACATTACTGGACAACTTGCTTAGACTAATTATTTTTTTTTGGGGGGGGGGGGGGGGGGAAGCGCTGAATAAATTATTTCAATAGAAGAAAAAACAAAATACATATCAAATACAAGGACAAGGACAAAAGCCAAAATGGACTAACACATCTTAATCTTTAACAAAAACCTAATTATATATATTATGAAATGGGAATAGACCCCAAGCATTACAAGATGCTGCCTAATAAGCTAGATTATGAGCAAGAGAATTAGATTGTCTTGGGGAGAAGGAAAATACCAAGCAACAAAAGAGTTAAGCATAATTCTAATATCATGAATAATATTAACAATCTCTCAATCTTGATGGATTTCTTGATTGATTGCCTTCAATGTGAGCTAGGAATCCTCTTCAAACAAAACATGGTTGAAGTTAAGTCTGGATGCTTTAGATACAGCTAGAATAGCTATTGTACATTCTGGGCATAGAATACTTACTGGTGTTTCAAAACATGTCCAACCATATAATTTGTTTGAGCTGGGTCCACATATTAACATCAGTGATACATTTTTCCGAATAAGACTATAGTCTATATCTATTTTATTTTTTTATTACGATTTTACCAACATGTACTTTTTCATGTCTTTATTTATCACATGAAATGTCATTTCGAACTTTCTCGTGAAGTTTTTTCAAGTCTTCCACACCTTATTGGACTTGGTTTGAGTTCAGCGTATAAGAGCAGCACTAGACTGTAAAGATGTCATAAGGATTTAGTTTGAGTTCAGCATATAAAATCAGGGGTGTTCACCGAATCATAAAATCTGCACCAAAATCACCTACAAAATTAGTGGTAGCTCCAAGAATATTTTTTAGGGGAGTCATTCAAATTCGTGTTGAAGAGGTTGATAAGGACCTCTTTGTAAATATATATATATATATATTTTTTTCATCTTGATCATTATGATAATAATGATGAGATCTTTCATATCCTATGATCCAAAGGAAGGATTTTTTTTTTTTTTTTTAAGTCAACAAGAGCTCTTTTAGATAATAAATCTTAGTAAGGAGATAAATCTTGCGAATATGTGACTTAATTATCAAAAATTAATTCATAGTATTAGCAAGAGAATTAAAGATAAACTATAAGTTCATTGTGCATATATTTTCTTAGTATAATGAAGATATTAATTATTATTACTAAGATTAAATCTTATAAATTATCTATTCTCTATTACTATAATAAAGTTATTAATTATTGTTGTTAAGTGAATTTTAATTATTATTACTTAGAATACTCTAATTCATTATTTATTAGTTTTTGTTTTTACTCTTTTCAATTATTTTATTTAACAATTCAACTCAATTGTGACAACTTACAAGTCTTTGTAATTCATTAAGAAGAATTTTGTTGTATTTTTTACATTACTCTATCAAGAATTCAATGCAACAGTATAATTAGTAAAAGAAAATGTCTTCATTCTCCACTATCTCATGCCCCACTTCCATTGCCTCACACTTAATTTTCTTTTAATCTTTACACTTTACAGATCATTTAATTGTCTTTTTTTTGAGATTTAAGATCAAAAAATTACTAATTTTTGTTGCTGGACTTGCTATTTTTTTCCTCAGATTTTAGATCAAATTGGTTTGATGTTGGGTTTTTTTTTTTTTTCGTTTAAGAAGACCAAGATAAATTTTACATTAAATTGATTTGTTCTTTGAACTTATTTCACGGGTTTCAAAATTTTATTTTAAGGTGTTCAAAACAAAAATATTTTAA
The DNA here is from genome assembly GCF_001633185.2 of Quercus lobata. NCBI lineage: Eukaryota > Viridiplantae > Streptophyta > Magnoliopsida > Fagales > Fagaceae > Quercus > Quercus lobata. The sequence continues at coordinate 69,256,939 of NC_044907.1, read as the reverse complement.
AATATTATATGTAAAAAAAATAAATAAATAAATACAAGTCAAGGGGTTCATTTGAACCCCTTGAACACCATGTGGTGCCACTATCGCACAAAATGGAATAACTGAACCGCACCCTCTTTATATATTAATATATTTATTTATTTTTAATATCAAATATATTATTAATAGTTTAATAACCCTAGTTTTCCAAAAAAAAAAAATTATAACCCTAGCTAGTGTTGACTAGGAAAGCCAGCCCAAAATAAAGAAAAACTAACTCAATAGTTTAAAACTTGGCCCAAAATAAAGGGAAAATTAGTTTTGGGCTGGGTAGGAAAAGCCAAATATTTGAAAAATATATCGATTTCAAACCATTCATACCGCATCTTATAAGCCGCACCACACATGTAACTGCAAATTAAAATAAGGTGCGGTACAGTTATGGTTTTAGCTAAACTATCAACCACACTGCATTGCACTACACATGTGATCACAAAAATAAGGTGTAGTGCAATTATGGTTTTGGCTAAACCGCACCACAAAGTGCGGTGCTAAAAATATAACTTATTTTTTGACCAAATAAACTATTTTTAGAAAATAAATACCAAGAAAACTCTAGGGCATGCATACACATACACGCATGCTCAAGCTCTACATGCGCATAATTCATGCATGCATACGCATACACGTGCATGCGTGCACATACTATGGTTCTAGAAACTATGTAAGGCAAGTTTTTTTCATTTAAACTAGGTTTGGAACGAATCCCTTATCGTTTAGGAGCCACCTCAAACCCCTATTTTTCAACTATATAAAGTCATAAATGATACATTTTCAAGGAGGACAAATTCTGGTGGTAAAACACATGAGATTCACCAAGAAATTGTGAATCAAAGAGGGAGTTTTTCACAAAACATCCTCAAGTCAAGTTTTATTTGATTGGAACCTTTTTTGGTCATGATCTTAGAGTTCTAAAGTTTACTAACTTATTTTGAATTGGTTGTGACTAGATTGATTTAGGCGAATGATTAAAATCAAGTTCTACATAGTTCTAGTATTAATGTAAAGTTTCTAACTTTGGCTCTTCACTTTTTCTTTTGATTTTGTGTTCCTATATATGTTTTATTTGTTTTAATATGCTCATTTAGTTTAGGTTTACTTTATGTTTGTGTTCTAAACATGTTAGGTTGTTAGATTTTCTATTTTCTGAGTTTTTCTGTTCTAAGTTTTTGGGTTAGGGTTTTGGATGTGTATGCGTGCGCATGATTCTTGCATTCGTACGCATACTCGAATTATGCATACACATACAGTTGGGATGCGCACGCATTCCCTATGTATGTGCACGTATACTCAAGCCTGGAAACCCTAATTCGTTTTCCGTATGTTGTTTCCTTTGTTTTATTCACATGTTTTAACCATTGTTTAACCTGTTTTGTGTGTCCTTGAGTCTTTGTCTCTTCGTTTTATCTTTGTTTTGCTTTGTTTTATCTCTTTGTTTGTATGTTAAGGATTGTTTGAATATCATGAACATGCATAAAATATGAACATGCATTGATGCATAGGTGCTATGATGTAGTAAGGTAAGTCATGCATTCACATGAACATGCATTGGTTTGAATATAAGTTTGTTTTGATTAAGTAACATGAATATTCTTGGATTGAATGCTATGCCTTTGATGTTTGGATGTCATAATATTCTTATTTGATTTTGCCATGTGATGTTTCTGCCCTTGGAGATTTGTGTTTGTATGCATTGATAGATGAATGATAGGTTTGGGGATGCTTATGCCATGTTGTGTGTCTTAGATGCATGCTAGTGTATGTGTGGGTTAAAATGACATATTAAAATTTTCTTTAATGAAATTAATATTTGGAACACAATAAGTGGAGGTCGACCCACGGGTCGGGTGGGATTGGGTGCCTAACACCTTCTTATCCCCATAGCTAAACTTCGGACACCTGTTTTGGTAAAAGATCAGTCCTTCCACGAATGGTGTCATATTTATGGTTCTTATACCTAAATTAGGTGGCGACTTCATTTACACCCTTAGCCATGGTCCACAATAGGTCAAGTCATACTTCCCAATCGTGAGGATGACACCACATTGCGGGTGCTTATGCCCACAAAGGTCATTATGTGTTAGCTAGGACTCCTAAAATTCTGTTCTACTCACATTTAATGAGACATGACATTGTTGGCCAGGTCGTGGCCATGTGTCAAAACATTCAAAGGTTGGACGTGCTATGCCTCTCAACGTGCCCTTTGGTTTTCCAACATTCCAATTTTTGGGACATCTTTTAAGCTCCTTTTTTTGCTTATTTCTTCTTTCCTTCTTCTCTTTTACTTCCTCTATAATGTTTCTTCCTCCAAGCCTAAGCTTCTTAGCATCCCTTCTCAAGTACGACTCTCCTCCTTCCCACACTTTTTTCTTTGTATATGCATTGATGGTAGATTATTTTAATATCAGGCATCTTTTCTCTTTTGATTCCTTCTTTTTTTCTTGTCTTGGAGCTTTTCTTGAGTCTTCGAGTGGTCATTGCCCGAGGGTTAGGCTTTTTGCATCTCAAAAGAGTGCTCTTAGGCTGGTTTTGACTGAGTTGTATCTAGGGTTGTCCAAGTGAACCGATGACCCATCGGAACCGACCGACCCGGCATCAGCTGAACCAAGGCCAACTCGTTTAAAGCAACTCATGACCAGCGGCGAGTCTCCAACGTCAAAACCCAAGGGGCGCGGGTCAAGTGGCAGCTTTGGGTTTTAAAACTTGATAGAAACTGAAGTGACCAACGATATCTCTCTCTTATCCTCAATCTATCAAGATTCGAACCAGATTTGGTGAGATTTCGTTGAGATCTAGACCATATCTGGCAAGATCTTGACTGATCCAGCCAGTATTGGCCAGATTTCGATGGATCTGACCAAATATCGGCTAGATCTCGATAAATCCAACCAAATCTCAGCCTCGATGACAAAACCTGAAACTGACAAGTATAACCCGAAAAGACCTGAACCGGTCAATCCAACGAGAATTTCAGGTCAGTTTTGGGCTTTGTTCTTATCCATCTAAAAATTTTGGGTCGAGTCTAGGTCAGGAACAACCCGACTTGGCCTGACCTGTGGATAGCCCTAATTGTATCCTTTGTTGCATTGATTTTGGGCTTTGTTTTTTTTACGTCCACATCATTAATTTTCACAACAAATCTTTGGTAAAAAAAAAATTATTACTGGTTTTAAAATTATGCATTAAAAAAAAACAAAACAAAAAGACAACACAAGAAAATTGTGTAAAACTGTGAATTTTGGCTCACCCAATTTGACTATATATACTAAAAGGGAAGTCTAAGAATACAACAAAATATCACAACATTTTCACAATACTTTTATTTTTAGGATCTAAATATATATTTTTTATTTTATTTGAGAGAAATGTTACATCCATAACATATTTAGAACAAATTCTAAATGAGAAATTGTTATTAGTTTTATACTGAGCCCACTACTAATATCATTTTTTTATCCATCAAAAATATTTTGTCACATAAAATTTGTTGTGAAAATGTTATAGACATAGTATTTCTTTTTTTTTTTTTTTTTTGATCTATAAGGAAATGAGATCTCAGTGATTGTGAAAATATTGTGACAAGAAAAAAATGTTATAATATTTTCATAATACATTTATTTTCAGTTATAATTGGTCTCAGTCTCTTATTTTATTATTTTATTTTGACTTTTAAAAAATTGACACCTCAATAATTGTAAAAATATTATAAAAATTTGTTATGTCAATGTAATTGTATATGCATGTATAAATATTTAAAGCAAAAGACAAAAAAGCACAAACAAAACCGGCGTGCTCCGAAGAAATTAAAATTAAAAAAAAAAAAAAAAAAAAAAAAAAAAAAAAAAAATGAACAGTATGGGTTGAACAAACCAATGCACGATAACAAATTACTGTTTGCACATTGTAAAAATATTATAAAAATTTATTGTCCCAGTGTGACTATGTATGAACGTATAAATATTTAAAGGTAAAGACAAAATAGCACCAGCAAAACTGGCGAACTGTTAAAAAAATAAAAAGGGCCGATGAACAATGCAGATCGTCAAAAAAATTGTGAGAATTTATTAAGTCAGTTACACTGTATTTGCACATACAGCTCATACTAGAATTCATCGAAAATTCCAAAGAAATTTGCTTTAATTGGGGGGGTGGCTGGGGGTGGGGTCCATATATTAACAAAGGATTTTAGTACGACATCAGACAAGAAAAATACTTTTCAAGTATAGTACAATGCATGTGATTCAGTTTGTGGAGACTCACTTTTCGACCTATTCTAGTTGTCGGCCTTTTTTTTCTTTTGCTATACATACCTTTTTATATATAGGGTCCGGTTAATGTGTATCCTTAGGGCATTTATTAAACTATTCAATTTTAGAAATATTTTATCGAGAATTGAAAAAATTGTTAATACTTTTTTAATTTTTAAGAAAATATTTTCAAATATAGGTGGCTTAATGTATGTCTTTAGGACACACATTAATAAAATCCTTTTATATATAAAATGATATATATATCCCCCTAGGTGGACAGTGTGTGAACGAATTGTGGAGGGAGATCATTTGGCAGTGAAATGGAAGCTTATACTAATAGGAAGGGAGGTGTATATCTTATGGCATTCTTAGCGATACTGATTCTTAGTGCATATTGTTGTAGTTCGGCTGTCCATGTCGAGAGCAACTCCACTCCGCCGTGCAATGGCGAATGCCAGCTGCTTGAGGATGACATGAACCCTTACATACGCCGGAGGCTTTATGATCTAGGTCCTGCACCGAGGGCTACCACGAGACCCGGTGAAGCAGCTTTATCTCCTTGTGGGAGACCTAACGACCCCACTCGTTATTGCCTCCAGGAAAATTGTAATGCACGTTCAAGTCCGTACAACCGCGTGATCCAGTGCCAATAATCTCACTGCACCGTTCAATCTTGGAAATGTGTTCCCCTTCAGCTGCACACTTGTTCTCTTATGTGGAATTCTTTTCGTTTTTTGTTTTTGGTTTTGTTGTTGTTGTTTTGTTGTTGTTTTTTTTGTTCTATTAAGGATATGCTATATTACAACCAATATGGATATTTGTGAATCCGTGTATATGCGTGTTTATTAGTGAATGTATCGTTTGTTTATTGGAAAACAATTCCTGATCGGTGATTACCACAATGTGCTAAGGGTAACGTAAATTGCTGCAAGCTCAAAAAAGTCTGGAAAAAGAATAATTAATGAACTAAGATAAAAACTGATAGGAATTTACAATCGCGAGACAGGGTGGATGGGGCGGCGTGTCTGGGGTCTTCAATTGCTCTGCCCAAGAAGGTTCAATTAATCATTTATATCTGTAAAACGTTTATTGTGATTTTCAAGTGTCTGGAGTCTTTCAATTGCTCTGCTCAAGAAGGTTTCAATTAATTATTTATATATATGTAAAACGTTTACAGTTATTTTCAAGTGTCAGGAATCGTCGATTGCTCTGCCCAAGAAGGTTCAATTAATTATTTTCCTATCTATTTCCACTCAAACTTAGGCAGAGCAATTGGACAATTCAGTCATCAGTGGGTGAATACTACAGAACAGGAAGCATCTCTGACACTGAACAGTATCATTCTAGAGTGAATGCGGTCTTGCAAAATTTAAAAGAGTAGGTAGGAAAAAAAATTTCAAAGTACATAATTTATTTTTTCTGAGTTTGCAGAGTCACGAGTTGAAGAGTTGAAGATGCTCAAAATTTCTTTCTTCTTCTACGTTTGAGGTTTGCTTTAGTCAGGCAAATTTATTGGAGTAGTTAGGACCAGGATTCAATAATTCTAGGCTCAATCTATTATGGCCAGTGGGCTTGGATGGAGGAGGGGTCATGTCTACAGGGTTTTTTTTTTCTTTTTCTTTTTTTTTGGGACCGGGTCTCTTTTGTATCTTCATTTTCGGCCAAAATTGGGAATTAAATTGGGTCAGCTCATAATTATTTCCTTTCCTATTAAATTGGGCAATTCAGTCATCGGTGAGTGAACACTGAACAGAAAGCATCTCTTACACTGAATAGTATCATTCTAGCAGATAGTAAAGCTACAGTGGATAGAGAAAAAAATTAGTGAATGCTATTGATTTGTCTTGCAGAATTTAAAAGAGTAGGTAGGAAAAAAAAAATTCAAAGTACATAATTTATTTTTTCTGAGTTTGCAGAGTCACGGGGTGGAGATGCTCAAAACTTCTCTCTTTTTCTGTTTTGAGGTTTGCTTTAGTCAAGCATATTTATTAGAGTAGGTAGGACCAGGACTCAATAATTCTAGACTCAGTCTATTGGGAATTAAATTGGGTCATCTCATCAATCAAGTTTTCATATGGACGTCATTCGTAGCATTGAAATTGAATTTTTGAGACTTAATTTATAAGTTCTAAATCGAGCCTTTTAAATTTGAAATGTTAGTAAAAAAAATATAGTTTCATAATAGTGCATACTAATTATATTGTTTGACAAACAGGATTAATTCCAATTTTGGCCCACCCATGTCTACTCTAAGCCTTATACACGTAATCTTGTCTATTCTCTACTTCCTCCGTCCCAATTTATTTCTCCTGTTTGAAAAGTCAAACTTTTTAAGGCAACATCATTTATTATCTTGTCTACCTTATAAAAATGAATAAGTTTACAAAACTACCCTTAAATAAATTTATTAGATTTTTCTTTTAAAAAGTTATTCTTAATGAGACAACTAAAAAAGTGTCTCAATTAAATTGATTTTTTAAATATTTGTTAGTTTTCTTTTTAAATAGTTTTGAAAATAAAGTAGGGGTATAATAGGAATATTAGCAAATTAATAACTTTTACTTTTAGAAACATGACAATATTTTGAGACATCTTAAAATGGAATAGAGGACAAACAAACTGAAAAAAAGGAAGTATATATATTAAGAAATGAGGGATTTTCAGGTACAGGATTGACACGGCAGGCCCAGGATAATTTGATGCCTAAGCCGAAAATTTAAAAGAGACCATTTTTATATTTAAATATCACATAAACAATATTTAGTTTATTTTTATATTATAATTTTTTATAAAAATTTATTATTAATTCTTATTAATTTTTTTTTTGAGAAAAATTAATTCTTATTAATTAATAAGACTAATTCACCCAGAGTAAGTTAATGATACTTACTATATAGGTTTTATAAATTGACATGCCACAAATAAATAAATAAAAAGTTATTCAAAACATTCGTTTATTATATTGTTTGAGTGGCACCAATCTTATTCTAGTCACATCAATTTGTAAGTTTTTTGTCATAAAGTTTATATTAGTTTTAGCATTTTCCATTCACTTAATGGTGAATTGGTAATTGTGTTATGTGTGTGTGTGTATATATATATATATATAAATTCATAATTTTTGTGTATATGGAAAAGATGCTAAAGTTACTACAAATTTTACTATAAAAAACTTACAAATTGATGTGACATTTCAATAAAAAAATTAAATGAGTATTGAATTATTTATTGTGATGGATGACATATCAATTTATAACACTTATGTGATAAAAAAAAAAGCAAATAACTTACTCTTTTTTTAATTAGGAAAAATAAATAACCTTATAAAAAAAAAAGGAAAAAAAAAATACTGCCCCATATTAATTTGGGGTCCTTTCTATGTTAGGGGGCCTTAGGCCATGACCTAAATGGCCTAGGCCTAGGCCGACACTAAGGTTTGAGAGGAAGATCTGTTGGAGATGAATAATAATAATAATAATAATAAAAAAGAGGAAAAACATGTGTTAAAGGAAGTGACTAATGAGTACTGTGGATGGGTTAATTTGTGGGTTTTCTTTTTTGATGGGATTTTAAACAATTTCTAAGTGTTTTGAATTGGAGGTGATGGGGAGCATTTATACTGAGAGTAGGGGAGGTAGGGTTAGGTTTCAAAGCAATAAAGAGACTTAGGAAAATTAGATTTTTTTTTAAAGAAAAAATGTAGGATCCATGGTCAACTTGTGTGGGGAGCAAGTCAATCGGCACTTGGTCCTTAGATCCTCCAGATCTTTCTTGTTTCATTTTGTCTGTTTCCATTTCCAATTCAAACCTAATTTCTTCTGAATTTTGACTTCTTTTTCTGATTTTTATGGTCCACAAGTTTAGCAAATTAATTCCAAATATGTCTAATTAATTAATTAATTATTTATTTATTTATTTAATCAATTTTTACTTATTTTGTAATGAATCAATAAATGTTTTCACTTGGACTAGATTTGGTGCATGCAACCTTACAAAAACTCTACCCTTAGTTAATAGGATCACAACACATCACCCAATTTAAATTGGACTAAAAATAGGCCAATCAGGATTAAAATATTATAATTACCCATGGTAAGAATCTAATTTATGCAAGTGCACCTTATCGTTAAATTTTTTATTTTTTATTTTTTTTTTTGAGAAAATAAAACTTGTTTATTTGATATCTTTTAATCCGATGGTCTGATTAATGCTCATGAATTGTCATTTTTTATTGTTATGACCTTAAGATTTGTTTTGCGAAAAATATTTGGAGATCAAATAGCCAAAATTTTGGTCTTATCTTGGAGACATGTAATGGTGATGACATAGCACTGCAATGCGAGTTAGGTCAAATAGGAGTTGCAAAATGGGATGTCTACACTCGCCATTGAGAAATGACATCTTGACATCTATCTGAGATAGAGAATGTTGGAGACATGCGGAAATGGAAATAAATGATTGGATAGATGAAAGATGAGCAACTGGGCAAAGGTTTCCTCAAACTCAATCCCATACTCTGGAGTAAACCCCTTTGGCAACTAGGCGGGACTTGTAGCAATCTATACTGCCATCTGAGCAAGACTTGATCCTGTATACCCACTTTCAACGTATACCAGATTTGCCAACTTGAAGATCAACCATATTCCAAGTTTGTGTCTTATATAGTGTATCCAATTCTTCTTTCATAGCTTGTTGCCACAATGGGTCTAAGGAAGCCTCATGAAAGTTCTGAGGCTTATGAAGGGATGCAATGATAGATAAACAATAATAGTCACAAAAGGTGAGAGGGAAAATTTCTTACCCAAGTAGATTGATGAAGCTTAGGGTTATGAGTAGTTGCAAGATCTGCAAGTAGGGCAAATGGTGAGGGCCTAGCAAGAATTGCAACGATTGGCTCATTAGGAAGTGAGTTGGTAGATCGGATCTCAAGGAATATGTCTGGAATAGGATCCATATTGAAAGTTGAAGAAGTAGAATCCATGAAATTGGACAAAGTGTAAAACATTTTGTGTTGCCAAAAGACCACATGACGAGAGATCCTAAGCCGTTTGGCAATGGGATTGTAACACCTATACCCCTTTTGTTCAATTCCATAACCAAGAAAACAACATAATTGTGAGTGGGGTTGAAGCTTTATGCGTTCATGGGGCTGAAGGAGAACAAAACATGCATAAACCAAAAACTTTAAGAATGCTCTAATTATGAGTTGTGTCATGCAACAAATAGGGCGTTTGGTGTTGTAAGATAGGTGTAGGACACCTATTAATGGTGTAGACAACATTGAGGGAGTGGAAGTGGTGGTGGTGAGTGCCCTAATAGTGTCTAGAATGTGAAGAAGTTTACCTTCAACACGACCATTGTGTTGAGAAGTGTCTGGATAAGAGATATGGGAATGGTGTCATAATGGTGAAAAATATCGAGAAAGTCATGTTGGCGTTATTGTTGTGTATTTTTTGTTAAAAAAAATTTGATAAGTTTTGAAAATTAAGTCTTAATCATTTTGGAAAAATTACAATAAATTGTAATAATTTCATAACAATTTTTCATTAAGTAAATCCAAGTGTAACGAGAAAAGTCATCCACAAAAACAACAAAATATCATGAACTTCCCATTGTTGGAACAAGAAAGGGAACCCATACATCAGAATGAACAATATCAAAACGTGTTAAGGCATAAGAGTCACTTTTATTAAAAGGAAATGTAAGTTGCTTGCCAACTTGACATGCCATACAATCGAAAAGACTATTGGATGTCGTGCTTAATATACCCATAGACACTAGTAATTGGACAGGTGAAGTAGAAGAATGACCTAAACATGAGTGCCAAAGCTCAAGAGATGATGAGGTGGAAGGAAAAACTGTAGATGCTAAAAGGCTAGGTGAAGGAAGATAGAGTGAATGAATCTCAAACAATCGTCTAACCTTACGGGCGGTCCTAATGATCTACCCCACTCCAAGGATCTTGTACAATAATAGCATTAGAAGAAAATAACAAAATTAATCCAAGTTCAGTCATTTGACCAACAGATAAGAGATTGTGAGCAAGATTGAGAATTCGGTAAACACTAGAGACAGACAAATTGGGAGCAAAAATGGAACCTACTTGACTAACAATCATGAGGGAACCATTGGCTGTGTAAATAGTATGATGAATAGTGGGTGTGTGCCGCTATGAGAACAGGGTTTAGGGCTATGTGATTACCATATGCAGAATCAAGGAGCCACTCAGAAGAATTACCTGTCATCATAGAGAGGGCTAGATTCACTAGAAGGTCTAGATAAAACCTGGTTGATGAGAGCTTGCACATCTGCTACAAAGAAGATTGAAGGAGTCAAAGATGTAGACTTGACAAGGTTGGATACTAATGCAACCCGTGGTGGAGTAGCTCGGAGGTAGCCAAGGTTGTCATATTCTGAAGTATACAAGCACGAGTGCAACATTGCTCCAGGGTGTGTCCATTATCCTTACAGAATTTGCAGTTGACATGATTTTTATTGAATCATTTGTTATCATTTCTCTTATATTGGGAAGGGCCAAGAGGCATTGCGAAGTTTGTATCAGTAGTAGTGATAGAGGCTGGAGTAGCAAGTACCATGGGCAAAGGAATTTGGTAGAGTGAGGAGATAGTAAGAGAACCTCTTCACGATCCAGTTTATTGACCTCTTTATTAACTGAGGGAAATAGAGTGAGATGCAGCTAGCTACACACAAATTCAAACCCATGATGTATACCCATCAAGAATTGATGTAGTTATACTCTTTCACGATTTGCACTTACAAATTTAACCTCAAATAGAGTCTTGATGAAACAGTCAATTGATCCTAAAGAAAATCCAAGCGACTATGAAATGCATTAATAAGCAACCATGAGGTTATGATCTCTTACGCCATCAGATCTAGAATATTGGGAACAAAGTATATACCAAACTTTGTTGGTTGTATTGTATCCCCCAAATTCCATGTGAATTGTAGGAGTGGAGGTGTTGCAAAGCCAAGTAATAATCCCAATCTTCAAAGTGAAGAGCATATGCATCATCAGCTTCACCCACTTTGCATTTAGGAACTTTGCGTTGCCTAGTCACATAAAGCCATAACTTGCAACCTTTGAGCTAGAAAGCTGCGTATGGCTTGTGCCTAGTGAAAGTAGTTGTCGCCAATAAGGACGACTTGAATCGAACGAGAAATATCTTGTTGTGCCAGTTGTGCCATAAGGAAAACCCAAATACAAAAATGGATTGCAAAAATGAAATTAGGAAGAAATAATTAACTAGGAAGCACTTGATTGAAAATTCAAACCTAGGATCAAAGTCAACACCCTAGTCAAAGTCAAAGTTATCCTATGTTGGTCAAAGTCAACCTATCAACCCAGTTGGTCAAAGTAAAAAAAAATTCAATGTGTCAGTCAAATGGTCAATTTGCCTAACGTGGCATTTTCAATTGGCTAGTTGATGTGTCAGGTGATGTGGTAGGTGACATGGAATTAGGGCTAACGTGGCTTGATGATGTTAGCAATTCTATGTTGGCGCGTGTGGCATGTGAAATGAATAAGCGGCATATGAGCATAAGAGCAGAGGCTTTGGTCAGCGCGTCCAGGTGCGTGGACTGTCAGATGGTCACCAGACTTCCTTCTTTTTGTAGATCTGAGGATAAAAATCATGATGGTTCCAATGATATATTGATTGGAGAGTTATTTTTGGTGGTTGCATTGCTGGAGATTCGATTTGATAAGCGGTGCATGTAGAGTCTTATCGATGTGATTCTGGGGGAATTGAGATTGCAGTTTCATGACCTAGAGACCCCTGTTTGTGGTTATACGAGTTAAAGTAAGATCAGACTGAAACAGCAGGGTGATCGTTTGTTTGGAGTCGTTTTTCGCCAGCAGCTATGGTGGTCGACTGGTGAAGAAGAGGCAACGGAAAAATAAACTAATTATTGATGAAAAACTAGTAAATCAAATATTGGCTCTGATATCATATGAAAGTCTAAAAGACTGTGTATTAAACTGTAAGAAATAAAGTAAATAGTTTGCCTTATATATAGGTAGACAATATGCGATGTATTGGTGACTTACTACTGGCCTAAGCCCTTTGGACTTATACTCTAAGAGTATTCTAACATAGACAAAGATACATGGGGTTTATGATCAGTTACTTAGCCTACATCGTCATCATGGATATATCAAAATTTGTCTATGTAATATTCAAATGGGGTAACAAATTGTAAACCATTAGTTATATTTTCTAAAATTGCATCAATATTACCAACTTTAGTAAAACTTTTTAAAAGCATTTTTGTAGTTTGAATTCTTTTTTATTTTTATTTTTTTATATTTAAATAATAATAAAATTAAGAGCTAGAACCTATAAGTATTTTGCTTGAAGATTGTTGAGGGGGAAATTGATGCCTCTGAATAAAATGTTGGGAAACCAAGCCGAAACTCGACTATGGGCTCTTGAGATGGCACCCAAAGGTTTTCAGTGTGATGATAAGCCTATCCAAGCAAGAAAACAAAGGCTGCACTTAACAAAATAGCAACAAAAGCCCAATGAAAATACTTTACAATATTTAGTTAGTACATTAGTGGTCCTGTTCTGATAGTTCAAGGGAAATAAATTCTCCAGCGGTAAGGGTGAAGTTATGCTTAAATTCAGAAAGATAAATTGTCCAACGGTAAGGGTGAAATTACACAGTCCAGCAATCAATAATTAGATAAATTTAGGAAAGTGTTAACTTTTGGGGGTCCTTGTATGTCTCGGTCAAGAGGAATTTATTGTACTTTCGGCCATCATTAAATCAATGTGAGAGAAGAGTTCGATCGTATAAATACATCATATTCTTCGACAGTAAAATAAAAAGTAAAAATTAAAGGTTCCATAGGAAGAAGAAAAAGGATTAATTGGCATGGTGTGAAGGGAGAGAGAGATCCTAACTTAGTGCAGCAAGTATTAAACTAAAATTTTGGTGAGTGTGTCTTTATAAGGCATGAATGAGGTGAATGTGGGCTGTTTTGAGTGAGTGAGATAGGATTAATACTGAGATTAAGGCTTTTTGTGAGTATTGGGCTGTTTGTGACTAGTTGGAAGACATTTATGAGTTGTGATTGTGTAAATGAGGGAAAAGAATATCTGAGATTAGATGAGTGTGGGCTAAAGATAATGAGTGGTGAGCTTAAGGGGAGCTAAACCACCAGCAAAAATGGCAAACGAATCCAAAGTCTCAGAGGGGGGGTAGCTGTCCCTTTGGGCAGAGGTGCTTATGTTTTTATAATGGAGTTTTAGAAAAGCATTAATTAACAAGAATCCAAAAATTGTATGACTGATTAGAGGTAGTGAATCAAGGTTAATCTTCCTAGGATTTTGGTTAGAAGTAGGAGATTTACTTTAGGGGCTGCCTTGCTTCTTTAGGTAATGATGGAATTTTAGAGTGTTTTGCATTAAATGCCAGGAATTCTGGGGCTAAGCTTAATCAATGGGATTAAGGCGTGTATCAAGAATGAATTCTAATGCTGCAACTGAGATTTGGACCCCCAAGAAGTAGGATTCAACACCCCAAGCCAGGTGTTAAACTCTAAATCCACTTCAGGGAGTTCCGTTGGAGGTCCCTTTATGCCCTCCAAATCACATGTTCCCAATTTTTCACCTTTGGGATTCATGGGCTTGGCACATGAATCACATCTTGAACATTTTTAACATTTATAGCATCAATTTGTTGAGGTTTGGATAATTTGGTTTCAACTCCCCTTCCGCTGGAGGTACAGTCTTGAGGAAGATGATGGAGTTCCATCATCCTTTAAACTTCAGCTGATATGACAGCCTTCGGGCACTATTCACGTCAGGTAGAGGGTGACAGAAAATTGATGGGACAGCCCATAGTTCACCCTTAAAGGCTTGGTTCTCTTGTAGGTGTCTCTAGTTGTTTTTTGGTTAGGGATGAACAAGGGCTGGTTGTCCACTCTCAATCCTCTGCCTCTTGTTGGGGTCTTTTGGATTGGGCTTGCTTACATGGGCTGGTTCCTTTGGGTCGGGTTGTATGCATCTTACAAAATGGACATTAACAACACATGTTTGCCATGAGTTTTCATTCCTCATAGACTTTTATTAGTAAATATTTTGGGTTTTTTCATAGATACTCATAATGGGCCTTTGGGCAATTAGTTGTAATTTTTGAAACAATAAAACAAGCTTCAAAATGCCTTTGTAAATCATTTATCATGAATTTTGTATTGTAAATAATGCTCGTAGTTTCTAATAACCGCATCATAATTTAAATGTTTGAGCTTGTGGGTTTGAATATTTACCATGAGTGTTGATGTTGTGACACAAAAGATGATCATGCACTTCATGGGTTTATAACATGAGATCATAATCTTCAAGATAACTCCCAATGAGTTTTTATAAAACGATTGCCATAGCAATAAGCAACGATTATACCATGATATTTTTTTTCTTTGCCAAGCGTTAATAATCTTGGGCTCTTTGATAAAATAGTGCCAATGAAAAATGGTTTTTGGATATTGCCAGTGAGAACTAGACTTTTGATATTGCCAATGAAGATTGAGTTTTTGATATATTGTCAGTGAGAACTGGGCTTTTTGACAAATACTTTGCCACGGGTTTTAATCATAGGCTTTGATCATGGGGTTGAATCCCATTGGAAAAGATAGTATTGCCATGAATTTGCATCATGGGTTTTTTTCGAATATTTGCTAAGTATAAAATTCTTGGACCTTAGAAAGGATTACATTTTATCTCACTCACTAAATAATTCGGACTTTTACAAGAAAATATTAGGTCCCATAGTGTCTTGCATTTGTAGCCTAGTTTTGTGATAGAGAGGAGAAAGGTTGTGGGATAGCATAGTAATAATCACAAAATATTTAGGCATGCCTAATAATTTGTTTGTGACATTTGGAAAAGAAATAAATAGGTGTTATTTAAATAATATTAGGTGTAAAGAAATGTACCCAACAAAGATTATAAATTAATGAATGATAGACAAATAGTATAAGTTGCCTAATACTAAAACGCCTCTCAATAGTTGGAAAAAAATTCAATTACAAACAAAGCAAGATCCCATCAAAAGATTAATTATTTTTATTAACAATCAAAGATTTCGTTATATATTGTGAATTTGTGATTATATCATTAGATAAAAGTATAAATTTTGAATGGGACTGATTAGAAGTCATTGAAAAAATTTCTCAAAAAAAAAAGGAGTTTGAGCATTCACATAGTGTTAAAACTGATAAAATTTGCTCAAGGCTTAAGGAATTATCTGCTGGGCAATCCAATGGTGGAGCCGGTCAACAAAGCAAAGAGATAGTTGGTAGCTATATTGAAGGTAGTACAAGCACAGTAGCATCATCACTAGCAGACAAGGACAGCCACAACAATAAACAATTGTGGAGCAAACGTGTAGCAGATGCATCAGATACCGAGCACCAGTGGGCTTGCAGGGATGTGCTAGAAACCATTGAGGCAATACTTTATCATGAAGTCTTTATACATAGCTTTGGAGACTATGATACACATGGCTTGTAATAATTAGGCTGTCATGTATATAATGAAACACTATTGTATAATTAGCATAGTTAGTAATTGATTTACTATTTTTTAGGGACTTAGACGTTTATATATAGAACAGCCTTACTGTATTGGGATCAGTTGCTTGTATCAATTCATTTTTTTCTGATTCAATAAAACTCTGATCTTCTATTTAGAAAGAGAGTTCCATATTTTATACATAGGGTTTAGTGTCATTAGTCCAAGAAGCTTTCAATTTGACTAATGTTCTAAAAATGAATGATAATTATGTTATACTACCCTAATCACGTTTAGAGGCTTTTTTTTTTGGTTTAATGTCAATTTTTTTCATTCATCCCAATTTGGAGTCAATCTGTCTCCCACTAATTTTATGTGTTTTTGTCAATTACTTAAATAGAGATAAGTGTATGAGATTTTTGTTGGATAAGGATGAAACCTTGCTTCATATCTTCACCAAGACTAATGGAATTAGTTTTTGTGACAAACAATTTTAAAATGATTTATTTTTATTACCACGTCATTCAGGTAAGCTCTTTTTAAAATGATTTACTTTCTGAATTTTTTTCTTTCTTTCATTTTAAATCCCACTTTTCTTCGGTTATTCACTACTTGGTTAGCCGAAATCACTATTTTGTTTCTTTCTTCTTCACCTCTTTGGGTGTTTTTTTCCCCATCAAGATGCAGAGGCATGTGAGTTTTGGGCATTTTTATTGTGGTGTAAAAAATTATTATTTTTATTATTGAAATAAAGAGCCTAAATACGTATAGGGGATTTACAAAAAAAGAGTTAAAAATTAAATTTAAAAACTAAGATTAAAAAGAAAAAGAAAAACCTATGAGCACAAATATTTTAAAAATTCTGTTTCTAATTATACTGTTTTTTCAAAAATTAAACAATTGACAATCAAATTAGAAGTAATGCAAAAATTGGATGATATTTATAGTATACTAGTCTCATCATACCTGCTACGTACATGCTAAGAGGCTTTTTTCCTTTTTCTATTTTGGTTTAATGTCAAAAAAGTTTCACTCATCCTAAATTGAATTGAAGTTTATATGTTTGTCCAATAATATTATGCATTTGGGAACTACTAAGTACTGATAGAGTCAGGAGTGTAAGGCTAGTACCAAAAAGTGAATACTCCATATACAAACATATGGTTTTAATATAATTTTGGTGTTCATTTTTTTTGGAGCTAGCCTTATCACACTCTGATTATGTCAATAGTTTGCAAATGTGCAACATCATTGGTCAAACACAAAACTTCAAATTGGGATAAATGAAAAATTTTACATTGAACCAAAAAAAATTAAAAAAAACCTATGAGCACGTATGTAGTGCATGCAATGAGTTTGTATAAGATACCAAGATTCAATAAGATAATTACATAACAATGATCTATGGTAATGTGATTTTTTTTGGTAATTTTATATTACTATAATTTTTTATACAAATAAATGAACCAAACACTATAATGTCAGTGGTAGAGACATGAATTTTTCCTAGGGGGTCAAACTATTATGACTAAAAAAAAAATTTATTTCATAAATTAACTTTAAGTCAACATCTATTTGCTCAATCATGTTCTAGAGAAGCAATATCTATTTGCTTATGTTAACATTTTTAAGTGTTTCTAAGGGGTTTAAAATATAATGTTTGAACAATAGCTTTTCTCTTAAAATATTCATTAATTATGGATGGTTTTTCCATAAATTACTTACATTTTGAATTCTAATTATTAAATTTTATAAACTGATTACAGTTATATAGCCTGATTAAAAAGAAAAAACAAATTGTATAAATATGAAATGTAGCTGCTATATTATATAATATTCAATTTTTTTTTTTTTAATAGAGAATATAACATTCATTTTTTAAACTACAGTATAATTTGACAGCCACACTCCATCTACAACTGTAAAGCACACTCCATAAAATTGTCGTAATTTTTTTTTTTTTAAATTTTTTTTATGGGAATGTTGTCGTAATGTTTGTCTCGAACCAAACGTCCCTAAAAGTAAGTATGACCGAGTCCAAAACCAAAAGCAAGCACAGGTCTCCCCCATTAGCAACTTGAGAGTCAACTTGCTATACTCAAGTCTCTGTCTCCCCACGGCCCCCACCCCCACCCGCTTATTACCCCCAGCATTTTTAACTCTGTACAGAGTACAGACCTAAAAGCTACTCAGGAACCTCTTGCTCCCATGAAGAACCACTCAATGTTGACACATTTCTTCTTCATCTTCTTCCTCTCTTTTTTCCTCCTTCACCATATCACAGTTGCTACTTCCACACCCCCTTACATAGCTGTTGATAATATTACCCTCGACTGTGGCTCTTTTGACAACTCAAAGGCTACCGATGAGCGTGACTGGATCGGAGACATGGGTTCCAAGTACGGTCCCATGGAACAAAACAACGAATCTTATTCCTCTGAAGCCCAACGCCAAGCATCATCCGTTGAGTCCATCCCCTACAGTACAGCTCGGTTGTCTTATTCCCAATTCACATATGTGTTTCCGGTCACACCTGGCCCGAAATTCGTTCGGTTGTACTTTCACTCAGCTGCATACTCAGGTTTTAAAGACTTTTTTACTGTCAAAGCGGGTTCGTACACCTTACTTAGAAACTTCAGCGCTTCCATTTATACTGATTCTTCAGACGAAAAGTCTTTTGTTAAAGAGTTCTGCATCAATGTTGAAAAAAATAAAAAATTGAACTTAACCTTCATTCCTTTTACAAGTGATTCTATTAGGTACTATGCTTTCATTAATGGTATTGAGGTTGTCTCCATGCCTATGGACCTGTACTATACCTCAAGTAGTTCTATTATAGAAGGTAAAGTTCCTGTTTATGTTGGCCAGGCTCCTCAGTTCTACATAAACGACAGCATGGCACTCGAGATGGTTTATCGATTAAACATTGGCGGGAGCTCCATACCCCCAATGGAAGACACTGGAATGTTTAGACAATGGTCCGAGGGCATAAAGGATAATTTGTTGAGCCACGGTACAATCCCTCGTGATCCATCTTTGGAACTCAAATACTCAAAAATACCAAAATACATTGCACCTGAAGCTGTCTATCTGTCTGCAGCTACAATGGGTCCCAACAGGACTAGGAACTCAATGTCTAATTTGACATGGGGATTTCCTGTCGAGACGGGATTTAATTATCTGGTGAGGCTCCATTTCTGCGAAATAGAATCTAGGATAAACGTCTCTGGCACAAGGGTATTCACCATCTATGTAGATTATCAGCTAGCAGAAGAAACGGCAGATGTAATATCGTGGGCTGACAATAGCTATACGCCATACTACAAGGACTACGTAGTAATGATCCAAAACAAGGGCGAGGACAGTCATACTCTGGCCATTGATTTACACCCTAGAACAGATGCAACTTTCCGCGATGCCATTTTAAACGGTGTGGAAGTGTTCAAATTGAGCGACCCATCTGGCAATCTTGCTAGACTAAATATGGTCCCTCCACAGCAACCTGCTCTGGCAGCCAACAAGTCTAAGACAAAGAAAACAATGTTCATTGCTATTGGAAGTGGTGTTGGCTTTTTAGTCGTGGCCACTCTTGTGTGTTTCTTGGTTCTCTGTAAATTGAAGAGGACTGAGCGTTATGGTTCTTACCATCCACGAGCAAAGTGGTGGTGTTGGTTTTGGCCAGATCCTTACAAAAGAGAGTTCTCAAGGAGAACAGCTTCATCACTGCCTGGAGAACTATGCCGCTACTTCAGACTAGATGAAATCAAAACAGCAACCAACAACTTCAATGAAGATCTAATTGTCGGTGCAGGTGGCTTTGGCAATGTTTACAAGGGTCTGATTGAGCAAGGTAATGAATAATACCATGATTATCTTTTAATTTTTAGTTTTTTCCTGAATTAGTCCTAATTGCAATCTAACTGCATATAATTAAGATTAGTGATACTATATTTTGTAGAGTTGTTTAATAATTTGATCAAATCCAACTTGTGTTGAGTTCCTATACGTATTGGACATGGCCATATATATGAAGGAAAAATATTCTCTTACACTCATTTTACATCCGCTATTTTACACAATATCCACAATCAATGTGCTGATATACACATTTTAGAAGATAAAAGAAAATGGCCTCTTTTAAAACATGGAAGTGAGTTTATTGCCCATTTAAATAAAATGTATAATGTAATCACCGTGTCCTATTTTAGGACGTCTTCACATCCTATAGTTTCCAAAGAGCATAGAAACTAGACATAAGTCAAACTCTTTGTTTATGCACAATAATACAAGACTGGTGCTAGAGGTGGTACAATTTCATTATATAAAACTTACAGATTAATGTGTTCTTATAGATTGTTGAAAGCTACAAATTAATGTTATAGGTTGTTAAAATCCACAAATCATATTCATTGCTACATTTATTGGGTTTTAGAAACACAATAATACAATATATTTCGTCCTATAGGTAATATAGTGGTGGCAATCAAGCGCATGAAACAAGAGTCTCAACAAGGCGCTCATGAGTTTATGACAGAAATTGAGATGCTTTCTAAACTTCGTCATGTGCACCTTGTATCTCTCATTGGATACTGCAATGATGAGGGTGAGATGATACTTGTTTACGACTACATGACAAATGGTACCCTCCGCCACCACCTTTATGACACCCCTAATGATCCCCTCACCTGGAAACAAAGGCTCCAAATATGCATAGGAGCAGCACGTGGTTTGCACTACCTACACACATGTACAAAGCACCCTATTATCCACCGTGATGTGAAGACAACAAATATTCTATTGGATGAGAAATGGGTATCCAAGGTTTCAGATTTTGGATTGTCCAAAATGGGTTTGGATAACACTGCCGTTAGTACCCTAGTAAAGGGGACATGGGGGTATTTGGATCCAGATTATGCAAGGCGCCAACAATTAACTGAGAAATCAGATGTGTACTCATTTGGTGTAGTGATGTTTGAAGTGTTGTGTGCTCGGAAAGCATTGAACCAAAGACTCCAACAAGAGGAACGAAATTTGGCAAGCTGGGCTCGAAAATGTATTGAGAGAGGGACCATTAGTGAAATCATTGATCCATATCTAATGAACAAGATAGCGCCAGAGTGTTTCAAGGTATATGTGGAACTTGCAGAGAGTTGTGTAGGTGATCATGGAATCGAACGGCCCACAATGAATGATGTGATGGAAAAGTTGGAGTTTGCATTAGAGCTCCAAGAGTATGCAGAAGCAACCAAGGATACCGATTCAAAAGTGGTGTCATTTCATGTTGCTACTGCCAATGGAGCTCCTTGGTACAACAGTGTTTACCATGGACAGGTGTTGGAGTCAAGTAGTGGAACTGAGTTAAGTACCGTTAATACTGGATTAAGTTACCCTGGTCTTGATTCTATTACTACTAGTATCACAAGTCAAGATGACTCCTCGGCTTATGCGTGAATCCTTTGAGTTCTGCTCTTTTAAGCATGTAAATAGAGTTTTTAATGTTGTAGCGCATGAGCTTGCTCAGCTGGCGCGGTGTGGTGAATCTTCATGCTCGTGGTATGGGGTTTCCCCCCCTGCTGTGTCTGTGTTAGTCCAAAATGACTTGTTGTATTTGGCCTAATGCCCTGCTGTGATTGTCCCTCTGTTGTGTTGTTGTTGGCCTGCTGAGTTTGTTCCTCTGTGGTGTTGTATTTGGCCTACTGCCCTGCTGTGTTTGTCTCTCTGCTGTGTATTCCTTTCAGGTTTTAATGATATATTCTTCCACTTCAAAAAAAAAAAAGATGACTCCTCGGCTACTAAAAATAGTAGTTCTTCAGCTTTATAATGTTTTGTCTTTCTAAAAGTCGGAAGTAGTTATGTTATGGAGATGACAACTGGATTTGTAATATTTATTATTAGGAATAAAAAGTATTGTAATAGAACAACTAAATCTATTCATAAGTTTGGTGGTGAGTTGTAAAATTAAAATAAAACTTAAGATTTATTTTAGAAAATATCTTATTTATACAATTATATTTACTAAAAAATAATATACTTAAATTTGAAAGGGAAATGAGTTATGTTTTATGATTTTTTTATGTGAATAAGGAAAGTTTGTTTATTTTAAATTATCATCTTACACGAGCATGATGCCTAGTTAGAGGATATCTAACACCAAATGACATTTTCAACGGATAATTAATTTTACACACAGAATTAAATAATAAAGATAAGCCATAATGGTTTGCTTTTGTGAAAAAAAAAATCTACATTTATTTACTAATATTTAAAATTAATTAATTATTAAAATGACAATTAAATAAATGGTTAAAATATCTACAAAAATTTCTTCTAGGTTCAATATTTTATGGTTCCTATGACGAAGGTGGTATCAACCTTCATTTCTTTTCATCTTTTAGAGCATTAGAGCACCAGTATCTGAGGATGTAAAAAAGTGTATATTATATTTTTAAAACTTACTTTATTTATTTTACTATCTTATTTTACAACTCACCTAATGGTGTGGTTTGGATAGGACTAATGGCATTTGCATTTTAAGTCTGCGTTTTCTCTCTTTTTCTTTTTGCTTCAGCCGCAGTTGTTGACCAAGTTAGCAGTGAACAGTGCATCCGTGTACTGTTCACGGGTTTCACAAACATCAATTTTCAACAACTTTTTCATTAAAAATGGGTTCTACAGTACTACTTATACATTTAAAAATTATTTTACTATAGTGTTTTTAGTTTTTAGTTTTAACAAAAATAAATAATCCAAATGGACCCAATATCTCAGTTTCTATTTTTACACAACTCATTAAAATAATATAAACTATACCCAAAAAATAATATAAAAGGTTTGGTTTATCTCTCTTCTCTTCCATCTGTCTACCTTTTTGTTTCTCTTTTTTCATTAAAATAATATTTTTGTTTTGCATCCTTATGAACAATTGGTAAAAATAATATAAAACTATCTTTCTCTCTTCTCCCTTCTCTCTTCTCTCTTCTCTCTCTAATCTTTCTCCCTATCTCTGTCTCTTTCTCAACCACTCACCACTAAACCCAAACCCAGAACCATTAGGATGTGAAAGAAAAGAGAGAAGTCTGAGAAAGGGTGTTGTATCTAAGTGAAAGAGAGAAAGAAACAGAGGCAGAGAGAGTTAACCTGGGTGAGAGAAAAGAGAGAATGTGAATCAAAATAATAGGATTTAAGCATACAACTCAGCTATAGTGAGTTGTGGTGGTGCTATTATAGTGAGTTGTGGTTTTTTATTTTCTGTTTATATCTAAGTTTTGGTATGGGTATGTCATAATGGGGGGCTACTGCTGGTTGTGGTTATGGTGGTGGTGATTGATTTTTTATTTTATTTTATTTATGGGATATATGGTTTGATATGTGGGTGAAGAGAGAGACACTGCTATGAAGTGAGAGAGGTGGTGAGAAAGAGAGAGAGTGTGTGTGAAATTAATAAAAACAAAGAATAATATTTAATATGATGTGGAATATAAGAATCTGATGTTAGGTAAATTGTAAAATATATAAAATAATCTTTTAATTGTAAATTTTTTTTTACAACCTCGATTGTAAATGCTCCAAGAGTAAAAGAAAATATCAAAGTAATTGATCGGTGCATGACTTTTTGTCTAGACGGTATGAGATATAATTATCTGTTTACTTAAAATAAGTATTTTGTTTACAACTTCCATTGTAAATGCTCTAAGAGTAAAGGAAAATATCAAAGTAATTGATCAGTTCATGACTTTTTTTGTTTAGACCGTATGAGATATAATTATCTATTTATTTATCTATTTCAGAGATTTTTCTACTAGAAAAAGATAAACCGTGACCGCAATAGTGGGCCATACATCGTAGATAAGACATTGAATGCGGAAAGACCATCATGAGACCAAATTAAATGATGAGAAACAATGGGAAAAAGAACCATTGACTAGGCATATGCTGTACTCTCCTCCAGTTCCAAGAAGTCTAGCTCTAAACACTTTTTCAATGGGCCATAGCCTAATTGTATTCCATCTTGGCATGTGTTGTGAGTGTGAGGTCACGGATTCATTGATCTATCAACTATTTGTTTCCCGTTTCTTGATGTGAAATGTTTCACATGACACCTTCTTCTTTTTCTTTTTCTTTTTTCAACATGAATATTAGATAATCATGTTAGGGTAAATATTACTGCACCCGATTTATTACACACAAGTTTACACATACTCGTAAACTTCTTCTTCATTTTTTTTTTTTTAATTACACATACTCATAAACTTGTTTATATTAGAGTGTGTATAATAAACATAATCCATCATATTATACAAATGTGAAAGCGTATGGAGATTGTGTAATACGAAATCATCTGATCCTAACTCAAAATATCAATAAATGATAGTGTTAAATCAATAATATAATAAGTAAATAGTTAGTTATTATTTTTTTATTAGAGAAATTTCATAAACACAACAAAATTTCACAATATCATTACAATAATCTAATTTTGAACTATTGTTGGTTTGGGTATAATTTTATTTTATTTTAATGTATGGTAAATTGACATCTCAACTTGTTGAAAAAATATTTTGAGATTTTTTATTATAATAGTAGAACTCTTTACATTACGTGTTAAAAAATGACGAATCAGTTGGTAAGATAATAAAATTTTAGGTTTAAATATACATTTAATGTCTGTTTGGGTCCAGTATTTTGTTTATTTTTTAGCTTTTGTGCACAAAGTGTGATATTTTATTTTATTGTAGTGGTTATATTATTTTATTAAGATATTTATATTATTTTATTGTGTTGAAAGTTAAAATAGATCCACTGCTGCAGCATGTGTGTAGGTAAAATAGATAAAGTAACTTTTGGTGGAGCTAAAAAGCTAAATTTTTAGCTCCACTGCTGTGGATGCTCTAAAAGTAAGTATGAACGAGTCCAAAGCCAAAAGCAAGTACATATGTCTTATTCCCGTTCACATATGTGTTTCCGGTCACACCTGGCCCGAAATTTGTTCGATTGTACTTTTACTCAGTTGCATACTCAGGTTTTACCAAGTCTAAAGACTTTTTTACTGTCAATGCGGGTCTCCCCCATTAGTAACTTGAGTCAACTTGCTATACTCAAGTCTCTGTCTCCCTAGGCAACTTCCCAGTAGGGGTGTGCATGGGTAAGGTTGGATCAGGTTAAGGTGATTTTTTGACCCAACCCACCATGGTGGGTCAAAAAAAAATCAACCCAATCCAATCTATCACATAAGCCCAACCCAACCCATATGGGTTGGGTTAAACCCATGGGTTGGACAATTTTTTTTATTACTATTATTAAATTGAGCAAAAAAATATATCACACTTGCCACCTAAATTGATAAACAAAATATACATTAATATATAAACTAATATTCCAACACAATTGTAAACAAAATATGTCTAAGTATCCAACTGAGATAATAAACAAAATATAAATGAACTAGTATCCTAATTCGCTTATAAACAAAATATACAAGTTCCTTACTCAGTTATAAACAAAATATATCTAACTGAGTTGATAAAATAAATATATATGAACTATTGAACTAGTGTCCTAAGTTCTTGACTCAGTTATAAACAAAATATATGTAACTGAGTCAGTAAACAAAATATACAGAACTAGCATCCTAAGTTCCTGTCATTCCTGAGCCAGTTATAAATAAAGTATACAGAACTAGTTCTATGAATGGATTTCAAAAGAGTTCTATACTAGTCCCACTAAGAACCAAAATATCCAAGCTATCCAGATTCTAGCATTCCAATTTCCAACTAATGTTTCAACATTGTTTGAAGAAGAGCCATCTTGACCTTGCTCATTTGAATACCCATCACAGTCACAATAGTGCTCATACATACGAACAAGAGCCTTTTTCATCTTTTTTGTCATGTTGTCTGCCATTGCTCTTGGATTCCATTTGGCAAACCAAAAATTTACAAACCTCAACTTGTACCTCGGGTCTAGTACAACAGCAATAAACATCATCAAATTAAGCTTCTCAATGTCCCACCCCCCCCCCCCCCCCACAATACTTATCAAATTTCTCATGCATATCCCTTGCCATTATACTCAAAAGAGGATCTTCACTTTCACACAAGTTTGTCAATTCAGTCTTCATCACACAAAGTTTATGAAAAAATACATTAGATGTTACATATAGAGAACCAGAAAATCGTAATGTAACTTCATAAAACAACTTCAAAAATTTCATAAACACCTTCACATTATCCCAATCCTCAAAATTAGGTGGTCCTAATATTTTTTTTCCACTTCCATCGTCCAAGAAGTAACGAATATATTGTGCATCATTAACACGTAATCTTTCAAATGCCCTTTGAAATTTTTCTGCATACTCAAGCATCATGTAGGTCGAGTTCCATCTAGTTGGAACATCAAGACATATACAACCCTTGCTAGCAATCTTCACTTTTTCTACACATGCTTTAAACTTATCATACCTAGATGGAGAGGACCTCACATACCTTACCGCATTACTGACTTTGACAATTGACTCATGAAGGCTTTTCAAACCTTCCATCACAATAAGATTCACAATGTGTGCACAACATCTCGTGTGCATAAACTCATCACCCATGATAGAAGCACCCCACTCTTTAGTTATCCTATCCAAGTAGGTTACAATCCCACTATTAGAGGCTGCATTGTCAACTGTGAGGGTGAAAATTTTACCAATGCCCCAACTAAGCAACAATGACTCCACCACCTTTCCAATGGTTTCACCTTTATGATTAGGGACTTGATGAAAATTTAAAATTCTTTTGTGATATTGCCAATCATCATCAATGAAATGGGCAGTAAGGCACATGTAATTAATATTTTGGATTGAAGTCCAAGTGTCAATGGTAAGGGAAATCCTTTGACTAGATTTTTCCAAAAATATTTTCAACCTATCCCTCTCTATTGAATAAAGTCTTATGCAATCTCTCGCAACAGTAGTGCGAGTTGGGACAGTGACCCTAGGCTGCAACACATTACTATAGTACCTAAACCCTTCATGCTTAACAAATTTAAATAGCAATTCATCTATAATAATCATCCTAGCGAGTGCTTCCCAACACATGCTCTCATTGTAGCTTACAGCAATAAGACTATTACTTTTAGCACCCTCCGCATCATCACTCTTTTTACGTCTGAAGGCTAAAGTCATTTGAGTCTTATCCTACTTATTCTTTTTACCATAAGGATATTTTTTACACCGAGCTTCCAAATGAGTTCTTAAGTTAGTAGTACCATAAGTTTTTGACCCAGCAGCATAAGTTTTGCCACAATACTTACATTCAGCTCTCTCACCTTCTAATAAGATGAAGTGACCCATACATATGATGTTTGGTTAGGTTTTTTTATACCTTTTGCTTCTATGGGAGGGAGATTTGAGGCAGCAGCACTAGTGTCCATTGTCGCCATTTGAGGAGCCTCATTTGTGGAAGTGGGTGCCACTGGAACCTCATTTGTGCTGCATTGAGTTCAGATGCCATCTATAAATATAAATATATATATTTTTTTAAAAAAAACCCAAAGATTAGTATAATGTAACTCCTTAAAGGCAAACAACATTGATGACTAAACAATAATAGTAAAAACAATAGGGAGAGGGCCAGACATAGACAAACCTGCAAAGCAAGATAGAGAGAAAGGGACACAACAACTCGACAAGAGAAAATATTGTAGAGTAAGAAATACACCTGTAGGTTGAGACAAAGCAAAAACATTTAAAAATCCGCTAAAAGAAAACTAAGAAATCAACAAAGCAAATGCTAAACATTGATCCACCATAGCAAGAGAGATAAACAGATAGAGTGAGTGAGAGAGAGAAAACATTGAGAAACTTTACCTAACACCGGAAGAAATAGCTACCACCGGAAAGATAGAACTACCGCTGAGACAGTGATGATAGCTAATGGACGGCAATGGCTCAGCAGAGGGAGAGACTGTTAGAGTTCAAAAGAGAGTCAAGTGTGACTGTGTGAGAAACTGAGAGGGGAGGTGGCACATTAGTCTAGGGGTGTGCAGAAAACCCACCGACCCGCTGGGTTGGGTTGATTTTTAAGGTTTGGTGGGTTGGGTTGTGTTGGGTTACAATTTTTATTTATTTATTATTTTTTATAGCGGGTCGGGTTGGGTTTGGGTCATAAAATGCCAAATCCGACCCGACCCACCCATATTTAATATATATTTAAAATATATTATATATTTAATAATTTTTTTAAAATCAGCTGTAGAGCACTTTTATATATATATATATATATATATATTTAAATATATATTATATATTTAATAATTTTTTTAAAATACTAGCTGTAGAACATCATTTCTTCAGTTCCTCCTACCAATACTAATTTAATATATATATATATATATATATATAATATTATATAATTAATAAATTTTTTTAAATAACCAGTTCTTCCTATCTTATATAAAAGTCAATTAGTTCACATAAATCCTAATAAATTACTATTGTTGTTTACCCATTAGTGTTATTTGCTTTTAAGGAGTTACATTGATACTAATCTTTAGTTGTTTTTAATATATTAAGATTTATATTTTTTTCTACTCACCCAACCAAATCCATGTGGGTTGGGTTGGACTTTTGTGATGGGTTGGATTGGATTAATATTTTTTGACCCACCATGATGGGTTGAGTCAAAAAATCCCCTCAACTCGACTCATACACACCCCTACATTAGTCATTAGATTTATCATTTGTGTGACTGTAAACTAATAAAATGTTGAGAAATTACGTATGATTGGAGGAAACAAAGTGTTGGACAGCTGGTTTTTAATTTTTTTTTAATTAATTACATAATATATTTAAATATATATTAAAAGAACTATAGGCATAAGTTTTTTTATTATATAATATATATGATTGTATTAGTAGGAGCCGAAGAATCGGGAGCTCTAAAGGCTGATTTTTTGTTAAGGAATTGAAATGGAACTAAAGAGTCATCACTCTCTAGTCCTAGTCATAGTCATAGTCTCCAAAGTGCTCTAACGGCTGATTTTTTGGTTAAGGAATTGAAATGGAACTAAACAGTAAACACTCTTTAGTTATAGTCATAGTCATAGTCTCCAAAGTACAAGTTGTACACGTTTATGGTTGGGAAGCATTTCACTTTTTTCTATGTTATGAGTTATCATATCAATTTGCAGCAGTTATCAGAAGTCAGAAGACTCACAACTCATGTGAATTGCAGAGTATAGTGTTACACGTTAAGCATTTCACTTTATTTTAGTGCGGTACAGTTGGTTTTTTTTTTAATTATTAAATATATAATATATATATTTATATAAAATATATGATAGCAGGACTACAGCTGGTTAAAAAAAAATTTTTTTTATTAAATATATATTAAATATAGGCGAGACGGGTCGATTTGACGGATCTATAATTTTATGACTCAGACTCAACCCGATCCATTATAAAAATATTTTTCTAACCCAATCCAACTTATCAAACATTAAAATCCGACCAAATCATACGGATCAGATTGGGTAGGGTCGGGTTTAGCGGGACGGTACACAACCCTACTTCCCAGTCCTCACCCCCACCCCACCCCACCCGATTATTCCTCCATCATTTTTAACTCTGTACAGACCTAAAAGCTATTGTGGTTGATAGCATTATCAAGCGGTACAGTAATTTTGCTGTTTTCACTTTCGTATAGTTGAAACAGAAAAGGAGCGTTTCCTCCTCTAAATTCTCTCAATTTGCTACTCGGTAACCTCTTGCTCCCATGAAGAGCCACTCAATGTTGACACATTTCTTCTTCATCTTCTTCCTCTTTTTTTTCCTCCTTCACCATATCACAGTTGCTACTTCTACAACCCCTTACATAGCTGTTGATAATATTACCCTCGACTGTGGCTCTTTTGGCAACTCAAAGGCTACCGATGAGCGTGACTGGATCGGAGACATAGGTTCCAAGTACGGTCCCATAGAAGAAAACAACAAATCTAATTCCTCTGAAGCCAAACGCCAGGCATCCCTTGAGTCTATCCCCTACAGGACAGCCCGGTTGTCTTATTCCCAATTCACATATGTGTTTCCGGTCACACCTGGCCCGAAATTCGTTCGGTTGTACTTTTACTCAGCTGCATACTCAGGTTTTACCAAGTCTAAAGACTTTTTTACTATCAAAGCGGGTTCGTTCACCTTACTTAGAAACTTCAGCGCTTCCGTTTATACTGATTCTTCACACGAAAAGTATTTTGTTAAAGAGTTCTGCATCAATGTCGAAAAAAATAAAAAATTGAATTTAAGCTTCATTCCTTCTACTAGTGGTTCTATTAGTTACTATGCTTTCATTAATGGTATTGAGGTTGTCTCCATGCCTATGGACCTGTACTATACCTCAAGTAGTTCTATTATAGAAGGTAAAGTTGTTTATGTTGGCCAGGCTCCTCAGTTCAACATATACTACAGCATGGCACTCGAGATGGTTTATCGATTAAACATTGGCGGGAGCTCCATACCCCCAATGGAAGACACTGGAATGTTTAGACAATGGTCCGAGGGCATAAAGGATAATTTGTTGAGCAACGGTACAATCCCTCGTGATCCATCTTTGAAACTCAAATACTCAAAAATACCAAAATACATTGCACCTGAAGCTGTCTATCAGTCTGCAGCTACAATGGGTCCAAACAGGACTAGGAACTCAATGTCTAATTTGACATGGGGATTACCTGTCGAGACGGGATTCAATTATCTGGTGAGGCTCCATTTCTGCGAAATAGAATCTAGGATAAACGTGTCTGGCACGAGGGTATTCACCATCTATGTAGATTATCAGCTAGCAGAAGAAACGGCAGATGTAATATCGTGGGCTGACAATAGCTATACGCCATACTACAAGGACTACGTAGTAATGATCCAAAACAAGGGCGAGGACAGTCATACTCTGGCCATTGATCTACACCCTAGAACAGATGCAACTTTCCGCGATGCCATTTTAAACGGTGTGGAAGTGTTCAAATTAAGCGACCCATCTGGCAATCTTGCTAGACTAAATATGGTCCCTCCAGCAGCCAACAAGCCTAAGACAAAGAAAACAATGTTCATTGCTATTGGAAGTGGTGTTGGCTTTTTAGTCGTGGCCGCTCTAGTGTGTTTCATGGTTCTCTGTAAATTGAAGAAGACTGGGTGTTATGGTTCTTACCATCCACTAGCAAAGTGGTGGTGTTGGTTTAGGCCAGATCCTTACAAAAGAGAGTTCTCAAGGAGAACAGCTTCATCACTGCCTGGAGAACTATGCCGCTACTTCAGACTAGATGAAATCAAAACAGCAACCAACAACTTCAATGAAGATCTAATTGTTGGTGTAGGTGGCTTTGGCAATGTTTACAAGGGTCTGATTGAGCAAGGTAATGAATAATACCATAATTATCTTCTAATTTTTAGTTTTTTTCCTGAATTAGTCCTAATTGCTGTCTAACTGCATATAATTAAGATTAGTGATACTATATTTTGCAGAATTATCTATCTGCAAATAATTAAGATTAGTGATACTATATTTTGCAGAATTGTTTCATAATTTGATCAAATTCGACTTGTGTTGAGTTCCTATACGTATTGGACATGGTCATATATGAAGGGAGAATATTTTCTTACACTCATTTTACATCCATTATTTTACATATTATCCACAATGTGCTGACATACACATTTTAGAAGATAAAAGAAAATGTCCTCTTGTAAAACATGAAAGCGAGTATCATTGCCCATATCTATATATATATATATATAAACTGTTTAATGTAACCACCGTGTCCTATTTTAGGACGTCTTCACATCATATAGTTTCCAAAGAGCATAGAAACTAGACATAAGTCATACTTTTTGTTTATGCACAATAAAACCTAGTAAATGTGCTAGAGATACAAATTTTATTATATAAAACTTACAAACTAAAGTGTTCTAATAGATTGTTGAAATTTACAAACTAATGTGTTCTCCTAGGTTGTTAAAATCCACAAATCACATTCATTGCCACATTTATTGGATTTTAGAAACACAATAATACAATATTTCGTCCTTTAGGTAATATAACGGTGGCAATCAAGCGCATGAAACAGGAGTCTCGACAAGGTACTCGTGAGTTTATGACAGAGATCGAGATGCTTTCTAAACTTCGTCATGTGCACGTTGTGTCTCTCATCGGATACTGCAACGATGAGGGTGAGATGATACTTGTTTACGAGTACATGGCAAATGGTACCCTCTGCGACCACCTCTATGACACCCCTAATGATCCCCTCACCTGGAAACAAAGGCTCCAAATATGCATAGGAGCTGCACGTGGTTTGCATTACCTCCACACATGTACAAAGCACCCTATTATCCACCGTGATGTGAAGACAACAAATATTCTATTGGATGAGAAATGGGTATCGAAGGTTTCGGATTTTGGGTTGTCCAAAATGGGTTTGGATAACACTGCCGTTAGTACCCTAGTAAAGGGGACATTGGGGTATTTGGATCCAGATTATGCAAGGCGCCAGCAATTAACTGTGAAATCTGATGTGTACTCATTTGGTGTAGTGATGTTTGAAGTGTTGTGTGCCCGAAAAGCACTGAACCAAAGACTTGAAGAAGAGGAACGAAATTTGGCAAGTTGGGCTCGAAAATGTATTGAGAGAGGGACCATCAGTGAAATCATTGATCCATATCTAACGAACAAGATAACGCCAGAGTGTTTCAAGGTATATGTGGAACTTGCAAAGAGTTGTGTAAGTGATCAAGGAATCGAACGGCCCAAGATGAATGATGTGATGGAAAAGCTGGAGTTTGCATTAGAGCTCCAAGAGTATGCAGAAGCAACCAAGGATACCAATTTAGAAGTGGTATCATTCCGTGTTGCTACTACCAATGGAGCTCCTTGGTACAACAGTGTTTATCATGGACAGGTGTTGGAGTCGACTAGTGAAACTGAGTTAAGTACAATTAGTACTTGATTAAGTTACCTGGTCTTGATTCTGTTACTATAAGTGTCACAAGTCGAGATGACTCATCAGGAACTAAAAACAGTAGTTCTTAAGCTATATAATTATTGTTGTCTCTCTAAAGTCGGAAATAGTTATGTTATGGTGTGATTATGGACTTATTGTTCTATAAAATAAAATATTAGAAGAAAAAAAATACTATGAAGTCAAAAAATTTCCCTTTTGCTTTTTCTATAACAGTAGATTATACCAAAGATTTTTCTCTGATGAGTTGAAATTAAGACTTATTGAAAGGAGGGACAATTAATTGACTTGTTTATAACGGTACATGGGATTTGAAGTAAATGAATTTTTAATTTAAATATAAATTTTCTCATATTAATATAAACATTTTATTTTTATTTTGGTTTTCTTGAGGAAAATATCTATATCTTATTCTTAATTGTTTAAGATGGAGAAACTTCTCGGTTAGCATAGATATTGTGAGAGTGCCTTTTTTAGGATACTCAAGCCCAAGGATCCTGGGCCTGAATGAAAAGGAAGGATTTGGTTGATCGGGCCTTGATTCACCGCAGCTAACGAGCTGTTTAAGAATCAAGTGAATGCAGAGAATACTCTTGACAATATACAGAAAGACAACAAACAAGGATATCGAGGAGTACCAAAATTAACAACGTAAGTTCAGAAGGAAACAAAGCAGGATTAGCAAAATGATAAAACAGAGAAATAGTGCTATGGGGATCCTGGGAATTATGTAGCAGTATTTCATTAACAAAGTATCTGTTTGATTACAGAAAGCTCACTAGGACATGATACAAGGTCCAATCAAGCTCAAAAGTTGCAGTCTTGAATGGCTATTTCAGCCTTCAAAACTTGCAAAGTTTGATTCCTGTTGAATCCGAGTATGTGCAGTAGTGGCTTTTACAGGATATCGGGAAAACAGTATTTTTGTTCTTCCCTTAGTATTTTCTTTCTGGGTGGATTTTTCTAATGGTTCTTCCTAGAGAATTTCTTCTTTTTTTTGTGCTTCTTTTCTATTTTTCTCGCTGCCTTCTTCATAACCCGTCCCCTCCTTTTATAATGGAGTTTTTCTGGGTATCCCGGGTTCCTCTGTTTTGCTCTTTTGCAAACAGAGCATGTTCTGTCCCTGTTGCCTTGGTAAGTCCCTTTGCCGTTTTCTCTCATTCTTTCCTTCTCTTGGTTCTGATTCCTTCGAAAGCTTCTGGTCGGCCATCCTCTTTGGGACGTGCTGAGGTATGCCCTTCTCGGTATCCTCATTTCTGGCGTATTCCTCTTTTCCGTTTTGGGTGGAATCTTGTTCTGCCATTTTTGAAAGTCCTTCGTTGCTATTCTTTCTTCCCTGTCCTGGTTCCCCGAGGCCCTTTTGCTGTCTGTGTCATGAGAGGTCGTTTTGCGCTTCTTGTTTTTTTCTTCTTTTCCTGTCTTCTTTCTACCGATCTGTCTCAGTCTTCCTTTTTATTTGTGCTTGAAGGGTTTTGGGGATCCTTGCTTCTTTATATTTTTGCCGTGGTCTCTTTTGGGATGCTGTTTCCTTTTCTGGGCTTCAGGATCCTCTGGCTTTCCTTTTATCTCCCCATGGGTCATCCGTTCCTGTTACTTTTGGGCTTAGCCTGGTTTTTTTTTCTTTTGGGCTTTGACTTGCTCTTCCATTTCTTTTGGGCTTGACTTGCTCTTCCATTTCTTTTGGGCTTATTTTATTGTAACCCTTTTTTGGACCTCAACATTTAGCCCCCCGAGCTCGTGGGTTGCCTGAAACCCACGCGTGAGTGATTTAGGTTTCCCAGGATCTTCGTAGTATCCCCTTTTTCTACTGGGTTCCCTTTCTTTTTTACTTGGGATCCCGGCCCTTTTCTGCTGTTTTTTAATCACCTCCCTTTTTGCGTGTTGCATTCCTTTATAATTACTACCTTTCGCAGCTTCCTCTTTATACGGGACGTGGCAGTTGGGTATTTGAGGTAAAACTCCTCTCCCCACTTTTCTCGTTTCCCGTTATTCCTCATTAATAACTGCTGATCACTTCAAATTAAATTTCTTGGCAACTGGCGCGTCTTTCCATAAACTGTTTTCCCCAACTGCTATTTGCGCCTTTATTGTAGCCGTTTCACCTTATCACTTTGCTTCTCTGGGTTTTTCACTCTTTGTGTTTCTCTTTCTCTTTCTTTTTCTTCTTCTCTGTTACTCTGGTCTTTCTCCCTTTCGCACTTTCAATCTTTTTTTTTTATAGTGTGTGTTGTTGCGATGGCTTCTTCTTCTTCTCGAAAGAGGAGAGAGCGTACTCCCAGTCCTTCTGAGGGCGAAGGTTCTTCTGGTTCTGCTCCGAGTGATTCTCACGAGGTTACTGAGCGTCTAGCCTTCCCTTTACGGGATCCTTGGTATTCTCTCAGTTTGTTTTTTCCTCATATATCTCATGGTGAGGCACCTCCATCCCCTCACGTTTGGATGTTTTCTGGTTAAGCGGGTTTCGCTGGTTCCGCCCAAGTTCCTGACCCTAGAGAGATTTTTGATCTCCAGATCAGACAAGGAATCCGAGAAGCGGTTCCTATTTTCTTCGATTTTGTTCCAGGAAAGATTCAGGGCTGGCCTATATGGGTAGACAAGGAACTGTCTGATGCTGATTTTGTGGGTCGTTTGGAGCGCGCCGGTATCCTGAAGGCAGTGGCTATTTCCAGAAACCTCGAGGGCTTCAGAGACGCTAAAGGGCTCAGGCATCTGGTACGTCGTTGGTGCCCTTCCCTTCATACTTTTTTCTTTTCTACTGGTGAATTGACAATCACCTTAGAGGATGTGGTTAATAACTTCCTCCTCCCAGTGTTTGGTGAAGAGAATCCCTTTGATATTAACCTTTCTGATGAGGATCTCGTGGTAGAAGAAAAATTATTTGGTCACTTTGGTGGTCGCGCCGCTTCTTCTGGTGGTAAACCGGCTAGGATGGGGAGATGGGTAATGACCCTCTCTCGTGAAAAAGATAAGGAAGTGAGGTGGGCTGGTTTCCTGGCCTTTTGGCTTAGTAAATTTTTGTTTAGTGAGTTCCCTGGGTACGGAGTTAAGTCTTCGTTTTTTCCGTTGGCAATCAAGTTGGCTCGAGGTACCCAGTATCCTTTGGCCCCTCTGTTTTTGGGTCACGTTTACTCTCAATTGGACCAGCTTCATGGGGATGAGGCTGAGGGTGACTCCTGTTATGTGATCACTTCGTCTCTTCACTGCGCTATTCTTCAGATTTTCATGTGGGACCGTTCTGCAGCTACTTTGGCTAAGTGCAGGAATTTGAAGTTTGTGAAAGACAAGTTCCAAGGATCCCCCGACATAGTGAAGGGTCTTTGTGGCAATTCTACTGATGCCTTTCCCATTATTTTTCGTTGGATTAGCTTAAAGGGTGGTGGCCTCAATCTTGTGGAGTTGTTTGACCAAGCAGGGAGCTTATATTGGAGATCCCCTCGTGAGTTTGGTCCTGGCTTTGCGTGTGATTCTGTGTTGTCTTCTTTTTTATCTTCTACAGGTAATACCTTTGACTTGCGCCGTGGTGATGAGGGCAGTCTGGCTTATCTTGCCTGCATTAGCCCTTCCTGGCTTCCTGTGCCTTCTTCAAGTGGCCCAAAATATACTCATTATTCAGCACACCGGGTGCTCCGACAATTTGGTTTTGATCAGGACATTCCTCCAGTTTTTAAGGATGTGGTGCCATCCCTTCCTTCATTGGATCCTTTCTTGAGGCTGCAAGCCTTTTCTTATTGGTCGCGGAGGAGCCCCCAATTTGCAGTGCCTAACTCCCAAAGAGGAGTCTTTGCTTCTAGTGGCTATACGAGTTATTGGAGGAGAGTGCAAAAGTCCTTTGTTGATTATGTTGGCACTGGCACAGTTCGGGATGTCCCGAATCCTAGCATTATTTCTGCTCCGTCATCCAATAGGCGTTTATCCCTTCCTACTGCTGGGATTGTTTCTGCTGCTGCAAGCAGCAAGACTGGATTTGCAGAGTGGCATGCCTCCAGGGGAGGTTGGGTGGTTTATGGACAGGATTTTCCTGAGACCTGGCTAGGTGATAGCTTCATCATTGGTGCTTCCTCTGGGGTGCCCATCAAAAGGGGTGCAACAGAGACAATAAGTGCTGCCACTGCTCCGAGTAAAGGTAAGGATGTCAAGTCGAAGAAAATGAAAGCTGCTGATGTTGGTGAAAGTACAGGAGGTGTGGAGATAGGCTCTGAGGCGAAAAAAAGGAAATCGGGGAAATCTCAAGCACACTTGGCACCTCAGGAAGGCAAGGATGTCAGGGAACCTTTGGTTTCAAGGACCCGGAAGAAGACTAAGGTAGAGCCTTCTTTTCCCCAGGTTCCTGTGACTGCCTCAGTCCATGGTTCTTTAGGATCCTCTGGTTTGGTATCCCAGCCTCCTTTAGGACCCTCTGGGCGTACTCGCAGTAAGCAAAAGACTTCCAGAGAATCTGTAGAGAGAGAGAGAAGGGCAAGACTTCTTTCCTTCTTCTCTTTTTTTTTTTTTGTTGCACTTGTTTCTATTTTGCTGACGAGTGGTGATTTCCCTTGCAGTCCAAGCGCAAGTCTGATCCCAAGACGGGTAAGAGCCAATCTTCTGGAGACGACGTGGTATGTGTTCCCTTTTTTTTGTTCTTTCCCTTTTGTTCTGTCATTGTATTGTCTGCATTTCCTGCTGTCTTTCTTTTGACACTGCCTTCTCCTCTTCTTCTTCCTTTAGGTGGAGGTATCCCCTCCTATGACTGACAAGGCTCTGGGGGAGGAAGTTATTACAACTCTTTCCGTTGTTTTTCCTGTCATGGGGGAGGAGCCCCCTACTGATGACCCAGCTGAGGAAACCGGGCAACCAGTGCAAGGTTCCCAGGATTCTCAGGATCCCAAAGCTTCTGGGATTCTGTTATCTCAAAGTCCCCGTCCTGAGCGTACTCCTAGTCCTATTAGGACTGTGTTTCCTCAGTCCTTGTCAGATAAAGGTGCTTTGGGAGACACTCCTTTATCCAAACAAACAGGTAATCCTTGTTTCCTTGGAATGGCGTTATATTCTTCTTTCTTTTCCAAATTTTTTTTTCTTGAGTTCCTCCTTTTCCTTTTAGGTCAAACCAGTGAGAAATCTGGTCCCAGTGTTGCCTCTTCTTTAGAATCAGAAAGCTCAGAAGGTGAGTGCAAGCTACTCCCATCGTGTTTCCCTTTTCTTCCTTTCTTTTTTTTTATGGCGAAGCCCCCTGCATCTATCCCTTCTTTTAGCCACTTTGCCACTGGTCCTTCACCTTTTCTTCAACTTGCCTTATGTTCCTTCCCAGAATCTTCGGGGAAGTCAGGAGATCAGGAAGAAGAGGCTCTGCCCCAAGAAGCTGGAACCGGTTTGTTCTTCTTTTTCTCCCCCTTTTTTTTTTAAGACTAAATCTGTTCTTCTTTTTCTTTTCTTTTCTTCTATTCTTTTTTGAATATTGATGCAGGCTTTGCAGGTTCTGAGCCTGTTATTCCGGAAGGAATTGTGAGACCTGTTCAAGTTGCTGACCTTCGTCCAGAGCAAAAGGCTGCAAGTCCCCCTGTTTCTGCAAATGGTGACACAGTGATGGGGGATGCCTCGAAGATGACTGCCTCAGATCTTGATTCAAAGTTTTCTTCTTTTCTGGCTCGCTTTGATCTCTTGGAATTCAACAGTCTTCCTGCTAGCCACTTCCATGTCTTTGGGTCTTCTTATGGCAGCTTCCTGCGTTTCTCTGTTCCTGTGGAAGGCCTGCCGCTGCTAGAGAGTCTGCTTAAGAGTCACGGGGATTTCACCAGCGGCTTCAGGGGAGGCGTCTTTCTAGGCAATATTTTAATGGAGTTGCTGTGTGCTGTGCTGATTTCCCTAAGGAATTCCTCTGTAGATTCCTTGTCTGAAGAAAAGCTTCTGGAGTGGAGAGGGGTGGTGCAAGACCTTCTAGAGGCCAAGTTTAATTTGTCTTTTCTGCTGGATCACTTGCGTCTGCTGGCTCATATGTTTTTTCAGAGGCAATCTTTCAAGAGTATAGACACTGAGATAGCTGCTGCTGAGGAAGCTTTGGCTCGTGCTCACAAGGTTTTACAAGACTTGAAGGTCAAGCGGCAGAGGATCCTTTCTACTTTGGCTGTGCCTGTTATTCCTCCGGATGCCTCCCTGTTGGCCGGGCTCATTCCTTAGCCTCTTTTTTAGATTTACATAAACAATTTGGGATTGTATAAGTTTTTCTTTTTGAACATTGTCCTGCTCTTTGCTTTCTCTTTTGTGTTTCAAGACTGCTTTTTTTTTTTTCAGTATGTGAATCTGCCTTTTTTCTTT
Organism: Quercus lobata; assembly: GCF_001633185.2. Classification (NCBI taxonomy): domain Eukaryota; kingdom Viridiplantae; phylum Streptophyta; class Magnoliopsida; order Fagales; family Fagaceae; genus Quercus; species Quercus lobata. The sequence goes on along the minus strand of NC_044907.1, from coordinate 69,217,836 downwards.
GGTATATTGCCTTTTCTTTCCTATGGTTCTTTTCTTTCCTGAGTCCTGGACCATGGTCTTCACAGGTTTCACTGTAAATTCTGGTCCAGGTACCCGGTAATCTATTGTGCAAGTACTGAACTGGGTACACTGGTATCCTTCTCATATATATTTTTTTGATACGGTCCCAGTTCATGAACTTTGACAGGTTCCCCTTTTGCCAAGTGCTAGGCCAGGTATCCTAGATATTTTGCTTTTATCCTGTGATCCTAGACCTATGCACTTGGAATTGTTTGTGGGATATCTGAAATCATTTGTGGGGTGAATCCTGGGCCATATGTAAAAGGGTATTACATACTCTCCCTTTTTTTTTTGGACTCAGGTATCCTTTCTCAAATTTATCCAAACTTGGTTGTTTTTTTTTTGCAGTATGAAAAACTTAAATGTTAAAGAAACAGGAATTTCATTAAAACATAGTCATTTTCAAGGAACAAAGAAAAGTCTTTTGGTGCAGTATTGACCACAAAGTGTCAATCTATCACATGTTCCTGAACAAAATTATCTTAGACCAGAATTCATGATAAAGGCTAAAAAAAGACAAAATAAAAAGAACTTAGCAGATAGTGGAGCTGGTGAAAGGACCCTGAGGTACCGGGATCCCCTTGTCCTTATGCATAATATTGCTTCAGCCATTTCCCGTTTATGGGCTCTGTCAGGACTGTTCCATTTTCTTTGGCAAGGTAATAATACCCACTTTCATGAGCTGCATTGATGATGTAGGGTCCTTCCCATTTTGGGGTGAACTTGGAAGGCCCTGGCAGGTTCCTCCTCACGTGCTCCGCCATCCTTAGCACTAATTGCCCTTTACTGAACACTCTTGGGCGTACTGCTTGTGCATATGCTCTGGTCATTCTTTGCTGGTATCTCTGGCTCCTTTTCTTAGCCAGTTCCCTTCCTTCTTCTACTCCTTCTAGATCTGCTAGCCTTTTTTCATTGCTTGCGTCCTCACTTTCTCCCTGGTTTTCCTCCAGAACTACCCTTGGTGTAGGAATGATTAACTCCACGGGGCTGATGGCTTCTGTTCCATAAACCAGGGAGAATAGGGAGAATCCTGTGGCTGTCTTTACAGAGTTTCTGCATGCCCAAAGCACATCTGCCAGATGGTCACTCCATTTTCCTCCATACTCATGCTTCATTTTTTTCAGGATCTTTAATATTACCCTATTAGTGGCTTCAGCTTGGCCGTTTCCTTGCGGGTAGTATGGGGTAGATCTTCCATGCTTGATGTGGTATGCTTCAGTTAATCCCTTCATATCTTTGTTTATGAATGGGGTTCCATTGTCGCTGATCAATCTTCTAGGGATCCCGAACCTTGTAATGATGTGGTCTCGAATGAAATTTGCCACAGCTGCTCCAGTAGCTTTTTTCAAAGGGATGGCCTCTACCCATTTTGTAAAGTACTCCGTGGCTGCCAGGATCCATTTATAACCATTGGATGGAGGATTTATGGGCCCTATGAGATCGAGCCCCCAAGTATGAAAGGGCCATGGCGTTGTCATATCCTGTAGGACATTTGGGTGAGTGTGAATTGCATCTCCTAGGACTTGGCAAGCATGACATGTTTTGACCAGCTCCTCAGAGTCTCTTTTCATCGTTGGCCAGTAATATCCCAACAACAATAACTGCTTATACAGTCTTCTCTTTCCTGGGTGACTTCCACAATCTCCAGAATGCACTTCTCTGACTACTTCTCTAGCTTCCTTTGGTCCCAGGCACCTGAGGGGATCCCCATGGTATCCCTTTTTGAATAAAATGTGGTTCTGCAAGAAATACCTGCATGCTAGCTTTTTGAGCTTGTGGGCCAGTTCCCTGTCGGTTGGCAGGATCCCCTGGGCCAGGTATCCTATGAAAGGAACCCGCCAGTCTTCTGCAATAAACACCGCGTAGCTTTCTTCTTTGTCTACTGCCAAACGACATTCCTGGCATCTCCCTTGTATGATTGCTGCTTCCTTGTCCATATCCGGCCAGTAATACCCCATGCGTTGCATTCTTCTGTATAGACTGACTTTTTCTGCAACTCCACATGCCTGGGCGTGTAATTCTTCTAGTTTCGCTTTTCCTTCCTTCTCGGTAATACATCTGGACAGTATTCCTCCTGGCAGTCTCTTATACAATTCTCCTTCTATTTGAGTGTAATCCATTAGTTCTTTGATGTTCCCTCTGGGACTTGCCTCTTTCATCCTTTCTTTGATTTCGTCCCTCCAGTCCCACTGTTTGGATTCCCCGGGGTACATCCCTTGAAGGATCCTCACAATAGAATGTTCCTGCCTTCCTATTTTTTATCAGCGTATCCCTCCCATTAAATGGTATTTGGGATCCCAGGGTGGCGAGAGCATCTGCAAACTTGTTCTCACTTCTTTGAGTGTATTCTACGCTGAAGGTTTGAAATTCCATCTCCAGCCTTTGTGCCCAAGTCCTGTAGGCTGCTAGGCTTTGTTCTCGTAGTGCAAAGTCACCTTTCACTTGGGAGACTACAAGATTAGAATCTCCCAGCACCCTCATATGTTTCACTCCTATGCTGAGTGCTACAGTTAACCCAGTTAAGTATGCCTCATATTCAGCTGCGTTATTAGAGCATGAGAAACCAAGCTTGAAGGACAGGGGCATGATATCCCCATTTTCGCAGCTTAGTACAATTCCTACCCCATTTGAAGTTGCTGTAGCTGATCCGTCAAACCTCATGGTCCATTTCTTCCCTGGGATCTCCATTACTGCTACCTCACCAGGGATTTCTTCACTCAGCGGGCCTTCTTCCTTTCCTGGGAATTGAGCTAGCAAATCTGCTATGGCCTGGCTCTTAACAGCTTTGGGAGTTCTTATACCTATATCATATTGTGAGAGCAACACTAGCCATTGTGCTATCCTTCCTGTGAGAAGGGGCTGGTGAAGGAGTGCCTTTATGGGGTGGGACTTGGTTACTAGGAGGATTTGGTGAGCTGAGAAGTACCTCTTCAACCTCTGGGATGCATAAATGATCACTAGGCAGGCTTTCTCTATTCTGGGGTACCTGGTCTCGGTATCCTTGAGTGTTCTGCTTACATAATATATGGGCTGCTCATTTCCTTGGTCATCTTCTTGTGCCAGCAAAGCTCCTATTGCCTGAGAGTTTGATGCTAAGTATAACAACAGAGGTCGCCCACGTACTGGTGCCTGGAGGGTGGGCAGATGATTCATAATGCCCTGAATTCTTTGAAAAGCTTCCTGCTGCTCTGCTCCCCAGGTAAATTCATTTCCTTTTTTCAATAGTTTGGATAGGCCCGCTGTGGCTGAGGCTAAACCAGGCACAAACCTCCTGATATAGGAGACCCTTCCTAGGAAGCTTTTGAGTTCCCTGACAGTAGTTGGTCTTCTCATCGTGGCGATAGCTGTGGCCTTGGCTGGGTCCACGTTTATGCCTTTGTGATGTACCAGGAACCCAAGAAACTTTCCAGCAGACACTCCAAAGGCGCACTTCATGGGGTTCATACGTAACTTGTATTTTCTGCATCTTTCAAAGACTTGCTCAAGTACTTGGAAATGTCCTGTTCTGGTTTTGGACTTGACCACAATATCGTCTACATAATCTTCCATCTTCTCATGCATCATGTCATGGAAAATGGCTGTCATGGTGCGTTGATACGTAGCCCCCGCATTTTTGAGGCCAAAGGGCATTACAGTGTAGTAAAAATTCCCAATCGGAGTTCTGAATGCCGTCTTCTCTGCATCTTTGGCCGCCATGCGGATTTGATTATATCCACTGTACCCATCCATGAACGAGAACATTGAATTTCCTGCAGCTGAATCTACAAGGAGGTCGATATTGGGCAAGGGGAACTCATCTTTAGGACATGCCTTGTTCAGGTTGCGAAAGTCTACACAGCAACGGATTTGACCATTTTTCTTCTTCACAGGTACAATGTTGGAAAGCCATTTTGGGTGCTGGATGGGTTTGATAAAACCAGCTGTTAGTAATTTCTTGACCTCTTGGACTATTTGAGCTTCTACCTCAGTGTGGAAGACCCTAGCTGGTTGGACTACTGGCCTCATCCCTGGGTCCACATTAAGAGAATGGACTACCAACTCCGGGTCTAGACCTGGCATCTCATCATAGGTCCATGCAAACACATCTCTGTATTTTTGAAGCAAGGTTATCAATTGTTCTTTTTCTTGAGCCACCAATTGACTGCTAATGAAAACAGGTTTTCAGGATCCTGGTTCTGTTCCCAGGTCTACTTCTTTTAATTCTTCCTCAGGCTGAATCTGGGCCTCCTTAACTGGTTCTTCAGGGATTTCTTCTTGGGCCATCATGCAGCTTGGTGGTCCGGGACCTTCCTGCACAATGCATTCGGGTCCCGCGCACCTTCACAAACGATAAATTAGCCTTCCCCCAGGTTCCCGCACCACCACACATTCTCGGGATCCTGAAGAGCTGGGCTCCCTCTTTTGTCTTTTTCTCTCTAGAAGGTTTCTCAGGTCACGGGTGCCCCTTCCTCCTTCTTCTTCTTCTAAGACAGGTGCCCCCGGGGTCCCTGGGGCGGGGTTCTCGTCATCTGGCTCCAACTCATCATAAAACATTGTTTCTGCAAAGTTCACTTCTCCCTGGCTGAAAGGATTACGATTGGCAGGGATCCTTATGGGCCTCCCATTCAGTCTCCCTTTAATGCATTGATGGAACGTGGATGGAATAAGGCGATGTTTATGAAGCCACGGGCGTCCCAACAACACGTGATAAGAAACTTCTGCATTAATTACATGAAACCTTGTCAGAGCTACTATCGGCCCCACCCTTAAGGCTAGCTGCACGTATCCTTCTGTTGACTCTACTGATCCTCCAAATCCTGTTATCTCCATGGGAATCCCCAGGATCCTTCTGTCAACTAACCCAACAGCTTCCAGGGTACTTAAGGCTATGAGGTTGAGTGATGCCCCTGTATCCACCAGTGCTCTCCTGACTTGAACGCCGTTTATGGTGGCCATTAGATAAAGGGGTCTACGGTGGTCTGGGTGCTCAATCTCCATATCTTCATCAGTGAAGGTTATTGCATTGGTCGTTTCTAGGAAAGCTCGACTAGCATGTGACTCAGCTGTAAAGCATTCCATCCCTGAATCTGCTGCTATGCTCATGAGAGACTCTGTGGCCACCCTCCTTGCTTCTGGTCCGAATCCTAATTGATTGAACAATGACCTGAACTTGGGATTCTTCTGGAGGGTCCTGACTGTGCTCGGGTGGAAGGATCCTTCAGATTCTCCTGCTTCTGCCGGGTTCCCGTGTATTACTACTGCTACCACCCCTTTTCCTTTGTGGTTAGGCAAGGGGTTTCTCTGCACTTCCGGCTCCTTCTGGGTGAGCTCCAGGGTTCCTTCTCTCAACTTTTTGTGGAAGAGTCTGCGAAGGGTCCAGCAATCCTTGGTGGAGTGCTTGACATAATTATGGATTCTGCAAAATAAAGGGTTCTTCCTTTCTTCTTCTGTTGGTGGCCTGGACACAGTGAATGGCCTGACCACTCCGTCTCCAATCCACTTGTCTAGGACATGGCTTAACTCCTCAGCCGTGCATGGGATCACTGGTGGTTCCTCAAACACCTTCCCATCTGGTCTCTTCCTTTTCTCTCCTGCTGATGCTGTCATAGCTTGGGATGCGGGCAGCCTTTTTGTTCTCATGGTCTGCGCCGTCCTTCTAGTTCTCTGTAGCAGGTCAGCAAATTGTGTGATACATAAATTTTCAAGGTTGAGTCTGTAATCAAAAAGCATGTTGGCTATACAGGTCTCCACGAGCTCCTTTTCTTCATGGTCTCCATAGCAGTCTAGGGACACGTCTTCGAATCTTTTAATGAACTGAACAGGGTCTTCTCCGGGTCTCTGCCTCACCATTTGCAGGTTCTGGAAAGTGATTTTGTCTTCACCTGGGTAATATTTGGCGCAGAATTTTTCCATCATCTCATCCCAGGTCTTGATGGACCCGGGTCTCAGTGTGGTGTACCAAGTGTATGCCCTATCCACTAAGGATTTGGCGAATTCCCTTAGGCATAATTCTTTGTCTCCTGCATAGGGGCCCATAGTGTGGACAAACCTACTCACATGTTCTACTGCACTTCCATTCCTTCCATCGAAAGGATGGAACTTTGGGGGTTCGTACCCCTTAGGGTATGGTTTGCAAAGAAGTTCTGGAGGGAACGGGGGATCCCGAGAGAATTGCTTGGGGATCCCTGAGAGTTTTTCCCTTTCTTGCTCCAGGAGGGCATTGACGTCTGCTAGTGTCAAGTACTGAGGGTTGGCCCTTGCTCCCACTGCTGACCCTCCTTCTGGCTGCGTCCCTTCTTGGTTACCAGTAGGGGGAATGTTGTCTCTGACTTCTTGTGTCCTGCCTTCTTTGAGAAGACGAACTTCTTGCTCCAGATCCTTTAACATTGCTGTCATTCTGGCCGTTAGGTCTGGTTCCTGTCTTGCGTGTCTTTGTTCTGACACCACTTCCTGTTCTACCAAGGGTATCCCACCTCCCTGCCTGGAAACTTCCTCGTTTTCTCCTACAGGCTCAGAGGCCGTAGGTGGCACATTAGTTCCCCTGCTGCTTCTTTGTCTTGGAGGCATTCTCTGTGAAGGGTTGCTTCTTCCTTCTTCTTTGCCCAGTCCCCAGCGGAGTCGCCAAAATGTGAGAGTGCCTTTTTCAGGATACTCAAGCCCAAGGATCCTGGGCCTGAATGAAAAGGAAGGATTTGATTGACCGGGCCTTGATTCACCGCAGCTAACGAGCTGTTTAAGAATCAAGTGAATGCAGAGAATACTCCTGACAATATACAGAAAGACAACAAACAAGGATATCGAGGAGTACCAAAATTAACAACGTAAGTTCAGAAGGAAACAAAGCAGGATTAGCAAAATGATAAAACAGAGAAATAGTGCTATGGGGATCCTGGGAATTATGTAGCAGTATTTCATTAACAAAGTATCTGTTTGATTACAGAAAGCTCACTAGGACATGATACAAGGTCCAATCAAGCTCAAAAGTTGCAGTCTTGAATGGCTATTTCAGCCTTCAAAACTTGCAAAGTTTGATTCCTGTTGAATCCGAGTATGTGCAGTAGTGGCTTTTACAGGATATCGGGAAAACAGTATTTTTGTTCTTCCCTTAGTATTTTCTTTCTGGGTGGATTTTTCTAATGGTTCTTCCTAGAGAATTTCTTCTTTTTTTTGTGCTTCTTTTCTATTTTTCTCGCTGCCTTCTTCATAACCCGTCCCCTCCTTTTATAATGGAGTTTTTCTGGGTATCCCGGGTTCCTCTGTTTTGCTCTTTTGCAAACAGAGCATGTTCTGTCCCTGTTGCCTTGGTAAGTCCCTTTGCCGTTTTCTCTCATTCTTTCCTTCTCTTGGTTCTGATTCCTTCGAAAGCTTCTGGTCGGCCATCCTCTTTGGGACGTGCTGAGGTATGCCCTTCTCGGTATCCTCATTTCTGGCGTATTCCTCTTTTCCGTTTTGGGTGGAATCTTGTTCTGCCATTTTTGAAAGTCCTTCGTTGCTATTCTTTCTTCCCTGTCCTGGTTCCCCGAGGCCCTTTTGCTGTCTGTGTCATGAGAGGTCGTTTTGCGCTTCTTGTTTTTTTTCTTCTTTTCCTGTCTTCTTTCTACCGATCTGTCTCAGTCTTCCTTTTTATTTGTGCTTGAAGGGTTTTGGGGATCCTTGCTTCTTTATATTTTTGCCGTGGTCTCTTTTGGGATGCTGTTTCCTTTTCTGGGCTTCAGGATCCTCTGGCTTTCCTTTTATCTCCCCATGGGTCATCCGTTCCTGTTACTTTTGGGCTTAGCCTGGTTTTTTTTTCTTTTGGGCTTTGACTTGCTCTTCCATTTCTTTTGGGCTTGACTTGCTCTTCCATTTCTTTTGGGCTTATTTTATTGTAACCCTTTTTTGGACCTCAACAGATATATACAACAAAGATAAAGGCTAGCATTGCTACTATTGCTTTGGATGATTTAACTTATCTTTCAGTGTAATAACTTATGAGTGCGTGTTTCACATGTTTTTGTTGAATCCGATTTTAAACCTGTTCTAGCTAATTCGATTTAAACTTTATAACTTATCCTATGGAACTCATACTGTTTACTAATCTTTTCGTGTTAAATGCATATCTGCTTGGAGTTTTTCTAAAAATTTCAGTGAAGAAGTTTTGTGATATTCTGAATTGGATGGATAAATAATTACAAGGAGCTTCAAATATGATTAAGCTTTCAATTAATGTATATTCTTTGGGTTGTTGGGATATATTCCTTGAGGAATGACAAGAGAGGCAGAGAAAGAGAGAGACACAGAGTTAACCTGGGTGAGAGAAAAGAGAGAATGTGAATCAAAATAATAAGATTTAAGTTTACATCTTAGCTACAGTGAGTTGTAAATATAAGAAATTATTATAGTAGGATTGTAAAAAATTTTAAATTTACACACATGGATAAAGAGGGCTTTTTTTTTTTGGTTGTAAAATAGCAATTTGAGAGTTTGCTAATGCTCTTTAATACAACTTACAGTAACTTGTTGGTAAAGTTAAAATTATTATTTTATTTTTCCTCTCTCTCTCTTCACTAACTCTATCTTCTCTCTCCTTCGGTCCCAAATCTCAACTTTCCGACTCTCTCTATTCTCTCTTCTCTCTTAGACTCGCCATTCTCTCTTTCAATTTCTATGTATTTTTTTTTACTCTCTCTCTCTCTCTCTCTCTCTCTCTCTCTCTCTCTCTCTCTCTCTCTCTCTCTCATGTGCGGCAATAGGGGTGTTTATGTGGTGGAGACATTGTGGGTTGTGGGTCGGTGGGCTAGGGGTTGGTAGTGGGTAGTGGGGTGATGCAGTGTTCATGGTGCTGTGGAGGTCATGGGTTGTAGGTTTTGTGGGTTGTGGGTTTTGGTGGGTCATGCAATGGTGGGTTTTGGTTTATGGTGTGGTGGATTGTAGTGGTGAGCTGGTTTGGTGTGGTGGTGAGTTGCAGTGGTGGTATCACAATGGGTTGTAGTTTTTTGTTTTTTTTGTTTTGGTTTTTTTTTGTTTTTTGTTTTTTGTTTTTTGTTTTTTGTTTTTTTTTTTGTTTTTTTTGTTTTTTTTTGTTTTGTTTTTTTGTTTTTTTTGTTTTTGGTTTTTTTTTTTGATTTCTAGTATGGGTATGTGATAATGTTGGATGCTACTGGTTGTTGTTGTTTTTGTTGTTGTGGCAGTGGTAATTGATTTCTGGTGCGGGTGGGGCACACATAAACCATCTATTTTAAGAAACTTTTTATAAAAAATTGAAAAGATTGTCAAAAAAGTTAATCACTTTTTTCGTTTTTCTATAAAAAATTTCCTAAAATAATTTATTAACATATGCCCTAAAGGCATACGTTAGTAAATCCCTACTCATAAAATGCACAATTTTAATGCATTTTGTGAGCCTGTGTAAACTTGTGTATATTAGGGTGTGTATAATAAACACATCAATCATATTATACAAATGTGAAAGAGCATGGAGACTGTTAAATACGAAATGATAGTCTAACTAAATATATCAATAAATGATAGTGTTAAATCAATAATATAGTAAATAAATAGTTAGTTATTATTTCTGTATTAGAGAAATTTCATAAACACAACAAAATCTCACAATATCTTTACAATAATCTTATTTTGATCTATTGTTAGTTTGGGTATAAATTTATTTTATTTTAACATATGGTAAATTGACATCTCAACTTGTTGAAAAAAATATTGTGAGATTTTTCATTATCATAGTAGAACTCTTTACATTACATTTAAAAATGATGAATTAGTCTATAAGATAATAAAACTTTAGGTTTAATTATACATTTAATGTCTGTTTGGTCCAGTATTCTGTTTATTTTTTAGCTTTTGTGCACAAACTTTTAAATTCTTACTTTTTCTTCACTCTTTTCAAAATACAAGCGTATTTTGGCACACATTTAGTTAAAAAAAATGGCAAAAAGTAAAATAAACTGATCTCAAACGCACATTTAATCCTCAACTTTTATTGCATATTTTAAGATGGTATTCATCTATTGAAATGTTTCTTTTTGTTGTTGATTCTTGCTACGATATGAGTAATACTATAGATATAACAGAAGGTGACAATAATTTCATAATATTTTTTAAATCTGGATGCCAATTCATACATGAGTCCTTCACAATTTCTAGATTATGTGACTTGCTAATTTGGGAATGTTTGTAAATTTAACTTTTTTTTTTCTTTTTTTCCGTGCACACTGCATTCTATATGCATAGATCTTTTCACTCAAATAACACCAAGAAAACTTTTAGGCTTTCATCATAGACATTCATTTCTTTGGCCCCCAAACCCATCCCATGCCCCATTTCTTACGCATACACATTATATGTGATTATTGCTTTTATGAATGGTCATTGTCCTCACTTTACCGGGGTAGCTTTCAGAGCTTAAAATCGAATAAGTGATAAGGATGGGTTAGGAGATTCCTGTAAGGACACGATTCGCGACGGACCGTAACAGTATCGGGTTCGCGCCACGTAAAAAGGCCTAAACAATATCATTTGTAGAGCGTGGGTTTAAAAGGCTAGGTCTTGATTGCCAGGCGGTGGGTTTTTCGTGGTATTCGTGCGTGTCTAGGTTATCTTCACCCATGGAGTCTTTCTCCTGAAGGTGGGCTGGGAGGCTCTGGTTTTTGGCCATTTTTCCCAGCCCCCCTGGTTGGTGCACCTTCCTTTTTATTATATAGTCCGTCTTTACTGATCCTGACCCTCCACTTGTAGGTCAGGCAGGAGCTTATTTCTGTATCCATCCCATCAACCGTCCCGTCTAACTTTCTATTAGTTGCATGGATCAAAGTTTACACCGTCCAAACGTCTTTTCTCATTAATCAGTTCTGGGTATTGGCAGGTGCATTTACTGAAGAGGGGACGCATTTTCCTTGGTCCAATTTCACACCCTACTTCCCTATAGGCCCCATTCCGTTCACATCCCCTTGAGGGGGCTGTTTGGGGATTGCCTCCACCATGATGTTGGTCTTCCCATTGAAGCTCTGGAATGCCGAGGATAGGGTAAGTTCTCAGCCGTTCCCCTTGCTACCCTGGCCATTGATCATTCGTCCTCGGCAAGATACCTCCTCGGCACGGGCCCTGGGCCCAGATAGAGTTTGGGCCGGATTGCAGACCTCTCGGACCCACAATTCCCTTTCCAAGCATCTACCTCCAACTCCAACTTATTTGTCATTTCTTTTCCACATGTAGAGATTAAAGCTTCCAAACAATTTTGACGAAGTTCACGTATATAGGTTACATTATTGATGGGGCCACCATATCTACAATCAATGGATAGAGTTAGACTTGGTAAATGATTTGGGTCAAGCAGGTTCAGGTTTGATTCAATTGGCACTTCAACAAAATGTATTTTTAGCAACGAAAATTAGTGAGGAAATATTTTTCGTCGCTAAAAATACAGCTTTAGTGACGAAATATGAATTTCGTCACTAATAATGAAAAAAATTATAACATTTAGCGATGAGTTTAATTAATCTACAATGACGAAATATTTCGTCACTGTAGGTATTGCTATGGATAGTATTAGTGACGAAAATCATTTCGTCACTATAAGGAAGAATTAGCGATGAAAAATATTCGTCACTAAAAATAATAATAGTTTTGCACTTATATGTTTTTAGTGACGAAATCACAATTCATCACTAAAAGTATGATTTAGCGACGAAATATGAATTTCGTCTCTAAAAATCTTAACAAGCCTGGGTCTTTAGTGACGAAACCGAAATTCATCGCTAAAAACTTAAAAAAGGTGATACCTTTTGCGACAACAAACTAGGCATTGGCGACGGAAAAGTTTCGTCGCTAAAGACCTGAATATATTACTTTAGGTACCTTTTTCATTTTATAACTTTTGTGCTATTTCAACAAAAGAGTGATGAACCAGCGCCTCCAAAAAGCCTCCCAAAAGCCAAATACCCATTCGACGATGGCGACGCCATTCGCGACGACCCCACGCCGAACCCATTCACGATGCCATTCGCAACGATCCCAACGCCGAACCCATTCACGACGATCCCTTTCGCCAAACCCATTCGTGACAATCCCATTCATGACGATCCTGTTCTCGACGATTCCCATTGGCGACGATCTCAACGATTTCGACGATTCCCATTGGTGACGATCTCGACGATTCCGATTCCCATTGGTGACGACCTCAACGATTCCGATTCCCATTGGCGATGATCCTTGACGATTCTGATTCCCATTTGTGACGCTGATCCACATTTGCGATGTTGATTCCCATTCGCGACGATCCTCCCTTCACCGTGGCCTTTGTTCGGAATTGGTAAGTTTTTATTTTATTTATTTTATATTTTTTTCACCTTCCCTTTTCACTTTTATGTTTATTTGTTTAGGATCAAGGACTGGTGGGAAGACAAGGATTGGAATCAACGGTAAGTTTTCCTATGAGTACAGTTGTTGTGTTCTGTTTTGGTTTGCAGGATAAAACAATTTTTGTTTGTTTTTTTGTTTGTAGTTGTAGGGTTATGCATTAATTAAATGAATATTTATAGTTGACTTAAAGATTGGATGTTAATGTGAGGATTTATAGCTGTAGATTATTGTGATTTATAAAGGAGTTTATGGGTTTGCACATTGTTTAAGTGTTGAGATATTTCACAGTTTTAATAAATTCTGTGGTTTTTTCATTGTTTGCTTATGGGTCTATTATTAAGTAGTTTAAAGAGTTCAGTACATGATAACAGTTGTCCCATCTATCTTGGTTATGGAATATAAACTCTATTTGTTATGTCCAATGTGATAAATTACTTGGATAGGTCCAATCCGCTGTTGTGTTATCTAAATATGGTAAGCACTCAAAGGATTTTCTTTGGGCATTGCTTCTGATGTAGGTTGGAGTGCTGCCCTCATCACTTTTCTGATTGTTGTAAGCACTACCTGTATTACATGTGTAAGCTATGAGTTTGTGTAGTAATTTATGAGATGATCATTTTTAAGACTAAAGTACTTATAAATTTAGCTTTTCTTTTGAATGCTAAATACACATTATTTGCAATAACTTTGGATTTTTTCTGAAAGTTGTAAGCTTAACTTGAGCAAAGTAAGTAAATTTTAGTTGAAAACCTTATAAAACTCTATACTTGTGATGTTGGAAATTGGATTTGTGGTGGTATGTTGTGTTGGAACAAGCGGGTGGCTTGCATGGTGTTATAAGGTAGTTTAAATACATATTGGGAATGTTTTTCAATTCTTGTAAATGTGAATGAGTATTATTTAATAGATGGATGAATAGTATTTTATTTGATTTAAATACTTGTAAAACTCTATACTTGTGATGTTGGAAATTAGTTTTGTGGTGGGTTGTTGTGTTAGAGCAAGCGGGTGGCTTGCATGGTGTTATAAGGTGGTTTAAATACATATTGGGAGTGTTTTTCAATTCTTATAAATGTGAATGAGTATTGTTTATTAGATGTGATAAATAGTATTTTATTTGATTTAAATATACTTGTAAAACTCTATACTTGCGATGTTGGAAATTGATTTTGTGGTGGGTTGTTGTGTTAGAGCAAGCGGGTGGCTTGCATGGTGTTATAAGGTGATTTAAATACTTAGTGGGAGTGTTTTTAGTTTCTTGCAAATGTGAATGGAACTTGTTAATTAGATGTGATGAATATTACTTTATTCAATTTTAATACTTGTAAACACTCTATACTTATGATGTTTGTGATTGGTTTTATGGTGAGTTATTGTGTTGGAGCAAGCGTGTGGCTTGCATGGTGTTATAAGGTGGTTTAAATTCATAATGGGAGTGTATATTTATGTGTGCAATGTATATTTGTTTAAGCATTAATATAGACTTGTGCATTCATGAATGAGATAGAACTTTATCTAAGTAGCTTATAGATTTAGATGTTAGAATACATTATGCATGAGTTGTCCTTATTTTACTAAAGTATTATTCATCTTGTAATTGTAGTCAAGCGTGGATAAAATTTGGATGACATTGGGTAAGACACTCGATGGCAGATTAAGTCATCCATATATTGAAGGGGTCAATGCATTTATTAATTTTGCAAGAGCGGTTGTAAACTTGAGTGGTAATATTCTGTGCCCGTGTATTCACTATGTGAATTGCTATCGACAATCTCCTCATACTGTGCGTATCCATTTGCTTCATCGTGGGATTACGCAATCTTACATTAATTGGTATAATCATGGAGAATCTCGTATATTGATCGAGAACATTTATGATAATGAAATGTTGGATGGTGATCATATGGATGGTATCGATGCCTTGGTAGGTGACCGAATTAGAGGGGAACCAAGAAATGCAACTGAAGATGAGAAGATGCGTCATTTTGACAAACTTGAGGAAGATGCAAAGCGTGAGTTGTATCCGGGATGCACTAATTATAGTATCTTGAAGTTTGTTATTGAGATGTTGAATGTAAAGGTAATGACCAACTTGAGTAATAAGGGACTTGATATGATGTTAGAATTGCTGACAAAGGTTTTACCAAAAGGTAACTTGATTCCAAGGTCAACTTATGAAGCAAAGAAGATATTACGTGACTTGGGTATGCATTACGAGCATATAGATGCATGCAAAAATGATTGTGCACTATTTTGAAAGGAAAATGAAATCCTTGATAAATGTCCGGTATGTGAGGTGCCTAGGTACAAGGATACAGGTGCCCAAGGTAAGAAGATTCCTTATAAGGTATTGCGTTACTTCCTGTTGATACCGAGACTGAGGAGATTGTACATGTCAAGCCAAAGAGCTAAGGACATAAGATGGTATATAGACAAACGTGTGGATGATGGGATAATGAGGCATTCGGCTGATAGTGAGGAGTGGAAAGAGTTTAATTTGCAACATCCTAATTTTGCCCTCGAACCTCGTAATGTAAGGTTGGGGTTGGTTACAGATGAATTTAACCATTTTAGAAATATGAACAACAACTATAGTATGTGGCCTGTCATACTTATCCCCTATAACCTACCGCCTTGGTTGGTTATGAAAGAGCCATATTTTATATTGTCCTTACTTATTCCTGGTCCCCATCAACCGGGAAATGAGATTGATATTTACTTGAAACCATTGGTTGATGAGTTAAACGAGTTGTGGAAAGAATGTGTAGAAACTTATGATCCTTATAGTAAAGAACATTTTCAGATGCGTGTAACTTTGTTGTGGACAATACATGACTATCCTAGATTTAGTAACATGTCTGGGTGGAGGACAAAGGGTTATCATTCTTGTTACACTTGCAACAATGAACCATATTCAGAAGGTTTGGAAAGTAAAATTGGATTCATTAACCATCGAGCTTATTTGCCTATGGAACATTGTTGGAGACATAGTTGGTTGCATAATGGTTTATCGGAGAAACAGAAGAGATCTTTAGAGTTACAAGTGGGAAAGATACAAGAGCAGCTAGATAGAATGTCAAATATAATTTTAGGAAAGCATCCAAGTAACAAGAAGAGACAATTCATTGGGGAGCCAAATTGGTCAAAGGTAAATATTTTGTACAAGCTTTCATACTGGAAGAATAAGAAACTTAAGCACAACATTGATGTTATGCATGTGGAGAAGAACATTAGTAAGAGTACTTATGGTACTTTGTTAGGCATTGAGGGGAGAAACAAGGATACTAACAAGGCATGGATAGACTTGCAAAATATGAACTTTAGGCACACGTTGCATTTGAAACAATGTCCTGATGAATCATATGACAAGCCTTGAGCTTTCTTTTCATTAAGCCCAAATGAAAGGGATGGTTTCTATGACTTTTGAAATCAGTCAAGTATCCGGATGGCTATGCAGCCAACATATCAAGGTCAATGAATGCAAAAAATGCTAGATTATTTGGTTTGAAAAGTCACGACTGTCATGTGTTACTACAACGAATTCTTCCAATTGGGTTGCGAGGGTTTGCACATAAAGACATTAGTATTGTATTGTTTGAGTTGGGCAGCTTCTTCCAAGACTTATGCTCAAGGACCTTAAAGCGGAGTGAATTGGAAAAACTAGAAGAACGTATAGTTCTTATACTATGCAAACTTGAGAGGTTCTTTCCTCCAGCATTCTTTGATGTTATGATCCACCTTGCTATTCACTTGCCTCGAGAAGCAATTCTAGGAGGCCCGGTACAATATCGGTGGATATACCCAATTGAAAGGTAATTAGATCCTTTAATACATCCATCAATTGCATCTTTCCCATGTGGTATAAAATCACATAATGTGCATATTTTTTCCTCGTAGGTACCTTGAAAAATTGAAAAAATATGTTTTTAATCGAGCTTGACTAGAAGGTTCGATTGCAGAGACTTACATTCTCAAAGAATGTATTAACAACTGGTCTTTGTATATTGATGGGATCGAAACTGTGCATAATCGAAGAGAAAGAAATGAAGATTTTGGTGAATCTAGTGAATGATTGATAGTTTTTTCACAGACTGCCCGACCTACAGGTGGTAGGTGGAATGATGACAACCTGTCTCGTGCAATTCTTGATACTACTCATTGGTACTTATTGTACAATAGTCCTGAGCTAAAGCTTTATTTAAAATATGTGATTTCATATGCATGTATTGTTTGATCAAGTTTTGAATATTATCTACAATGCTTAGCTGAAAATAAATCACCTTATTTTTAACAGTGAACACAAAAGCACATTGCATAATCCTATTGGAGAAGCCATAACTCAAATCCAACGACAAGAGTTTTCCAAGTGGTTCAAAGAACGTGTAAGACATTTGAAATTTAATCACACGTTAATAAAAATTAAACATTTAAATAGTTTCTTCATTGCTTATTACTAATTAATATCACTTGTTGTATGTCATTATAAATGAATAGATTGAAAGTTAACGAGTCACCAGAAGCTATTAAACAATTATGGTCATTAGCAAATAGTCTTAAGCCGCATGTGAAGGAATACACAGTTTGTATAGTTTGAAAGCTCGAAAATGTGTTGAAAACACAAGAGCTTGTTTAGACCCCCAATTTTAAAGTTACGGTTTGGTTGATTTTACACTAACTTAATACTAAGTATGAAATAGTGTAAACACAAGTATACAAGCAATAGAGCTACTCTAATCCATATTTAAAGCAACACAACAGTAAAATGAAATGAACAAGAGTAGGGAAGAGAGATGCAAACACAGATAACATGCCGATGTGTTATCGAAGTGGAAATCGAAGAACTCAGCGAAAAACCTCTCCGCCGCCCTCCAAGCGAAAATCGATTCACTAGACAATCAGTTGGGATACATGGGTTAGCAAGAGACCTTCCAAGCCTAATCTACCTGATGTACCTAAGCCCTCCAAGCTCCTACTCCAACAAGGCTTCTCGGAACTGTGTCTTGTCTAGCTCTCCGGATCCCGCAACAAGCTCCATGTTGCATCCGCCAACCTTGGCATCTTCCAATGCTTCCCAGTAACACCAAAAACACTCACTACACTTTGAAAAGGTGTGGATTGTGTTTGGGTACAAATCTCCTCTCAAGGTATGATAATGGGAGAGGGAAGGAGAAGAGGCTACAATTAATTCTCACTAAGGATGAGTAGCTCTCTCTCAAAAAGATGGGTGTGTGTGTTGTAGAAAACCTATCTAGGGTTTTTCTCTCTGAATGACCTCTCTTATATTTGTGGGTAATGAGGGTATATATAGTATGGGTGAAGGGTAAGGAATCCACACATAAAAATCCTCCAGGCAGAATGTTTCGCGATTGTCTCGCGGGAAGGCCTTACCCGCGAGACACTCGCGAAAATGACAGCCTGGCACGACTCTTCAGCTTCCAGTAATGTGCTCCTCACATGCACTTTCGCGGCTTACTTCTCGCGAGCTTCTCACGAAATCCACTAATTCTTCATTTAAGCTTGAGTCTTCACCAACTTAATACTAAACCCAATACAATAAAATCCCACAAAATACAATGAACAAAATTAGAGCAATTACAATATTTTTTGTCATGGAATAAAGCCAACATAAAACATAGTTGTAAATCACAACTTTACATAGTCAATGGTGTAAAGTTCCATACAAGGGACCTAGACAATCGTCGTGTAACCCAAAACAGTGGTGTATGTACTGAAGGAGACCATGAGGGAGAAATGCACGACTTCTATGGTCATGTGTGCAAAATTTGGGAATTGGAGTATATGTTTCGCCATAAAGTTGTTTTGTTTCAGTGTGAATGGTACAATACTAGTACCAATGGTTGAAGGAGAATTATAAGAATTGATGCACACTGCATAAGCATTGATGTTACAAGTCGGTGGTATGAAAATGACCATTTTATACTTCCTAGTCAAGCAAGACAAGTTTTTTACCTTCAAGATTCCAAATTGGGTGAACCTTGGAAAATTGTGTAACCTATCCAACATAAGGGAGTGTTTGATGTCCTGGAAGTCAGGGGTGGAGAATCCAATGATAATACAGAAGATAGTGATGCATTCCAACAAGAAGCAATTGTTGATGTTATCTCTATTAATGTTGAGGACAATATTATTGACTATTGTATGGGTGATGTTGAAACTGAGGTTGTTCTTAAAAGTGGAACTTCAAGAGATGCTAATCAAAATGAAGAGTATGACATACCTGATATTGATCTTGATATGGATTATGATATGTAGAGTTCATAACAATTGTCTTAAATGTTGCGTGTTTGTCTTAAAGTTTTATGCTTGTCTAAGTAGCAATTGTTTTGTACTTATCATGAACTTGATATGGATATTGATGTGGTTATTTGTTGTGTTGAGTTAGTAGTAATTGTGTTCAAATTTAGCACTTGTGAATTGCTTGATATTGATAGTGGTGTAGACTATGATATGTAAAGTTAGTAGTAATTGTTATTGAGATGTTTTGTATTTATCTTGAACTTGATATGGATATTGATGTGGTCATTTTTTGTGTTGAGTTAGTAGCAATTGTGTTCAAATTTTGCACTTGTGAATTGCTTGATATGGATAATGGTGTGGACTTTGATGTTAAGTTAGTAGCAATTATACTTATCTTTCATGTCAATACATAGTTTTAAAAAATGCCCAAAAAGGCCAAATACACTCATAATATACCGAGGTATGAGATGGCAAGATTGTATAGAATGAGGCAAAACCAAGAGATAATTGATGCTTTGGGATTGAAGCACATCTCAACTTCTCTAAAAGATTCTGCTCAGTCCAATTGTGCAAAAGGGAAAAGAAGTAGAACTAATATTGTGGTAGATGATGATTATGTACCACCTATTGGTGACGATGACAATGATGATGAGTCATCTAATTCTGTAATCCATAAGGTACAATAGATGTTTCATAGGGTACAATAGATGATAATAACTTTATTGTTCCATTACTTGTAATGGCTTTTTTGTTCCATTATATGTATGTTTGTTAGTTACAGATGGCACCAGGACGACTTACATGCTCGCGAGGTGAGGCATCTATCCCGGTGGTCCAATCTACAGAAACACCTCTTGAAGCAAATCCTCCCGCCCAAAGTTCTTCTAGTGCGGAGGCATTAACTAACACGACTGGTAATTACATAGAACATACTTAATTACAACTGCACCCTGTTTTTAGTATTGAGATTATACTTCACTTAATTTAACTATAATGTACATGGAATGTATAATTTTTTAACATTAATAATGTTTAAATAGGATCTACTAGCAGAACTACTCGTGGTATAACAGTACAGACATTTGTTGAAAAAAGTGGTAAACTGCCAATACGTATAGCTACAGAGTATAATGCTCCTGTTGGGAAGAATGTGTGCAAGCTAATCAATCAAATTGCCGTATAAGTGCGAAGTAATTTATCCACTTACAATGTGAAAAATTGGAAAAATGTTGATGTTGCTACTAGAGATGTGGTGCTTCAAAGTATCGTGGTAAATTTACATTGATAACGTCTAACTCAACTAATTCATATAATAATATTTTTATAATACATAGACATTTCATTTTACAGGATCAGTTTGAGTTAGAAGGAGATTCCAACTTGGTAACGAAAACATTAAATACAAAATGTGGAAGATTATTGAGTTCTAACTCCAACAAGTTGCATCAGGCTTATAAAAAGCTCAACCAATCTCATGGTATTGACTATGCAAGAAGCCACCCGCAAATGAATGCGACACTTAAGCAATGGACTGAACTCATTGATGGGAGATTGACCAATGAGGATTGGTTGGTAAATTATTTATGCATATATTATTATTATTCAATGTTTACTATTGTAGGGGCCTTTTTTGTGTATGGTGTGTTGGGTTGGGCTGCTTCCTGCGGTAATGGGCCCGAATGTTTCTGAGTAAGGGAGTTGGGGCCGGTCCAATTGTAACTCAACTTGGGCCGGTTTGTACACAAACTTATGCCTTGTCTGCCAGGAGTAAGCTTATGGCAAGTAAAACTGTTTCAGATGAGTTACGGCAGGCAGATATAATAATAATAACCAAAACAGAGTATTCTGACTATTTAAATAAATGGCTATGTAATCCCTACTTATGAAGCATGATTACAGTCATGATAATTTCAATCACAGAGAAAGTGAAGAAAATAATATGAACTAATCGAATGAACATAAATCAGGTTTTAAGTTTAGTCTGCCGAAGCAAAGCCAAAGAGGGGAGAACGCCTCCTCTCAATGCAAATAATCTCCCAGGAAAGGATCTTGCCGTGGGGATTAATGGCTTTGAGGGAGTCGGACCTGAATGGTTATTGCCCAAAAAAGGAGTCCTTGTTTACGTTTTGGAAGAGAGCAAGATTTGAAGGGGGAGAGAGGGAAGCCGATCTACTGGTGCATGCCCACTGTATTACCTCTCATTCTTCCTAAATTTTCTCTCTTTCCTTCTCTGTTTTCTTTCTTATCTTTTTTCTCTTCTTTTTACTCTGTTTTTCTTTTTACTCCGTAAATGCTCTGTTTTTCGATCCTCTTTTCAAGGCACGGCAAGGGCCCTTTTATAGTGCCTGCCGTGACCAAGGTTTTACCATTTTGCCCCTTAACCGCCTTTGTCTAGTCTGGGCGTACTTGCCGACCACCAGGTCTGTGCGACATTCACCTTTGCCAGACAGAGGCAGGTTTGTTTCGTTCCTCAGTCTACCGTAGCACTTCTTTCTTGCCACAGTATAGATGCTCTCTCTCTCTACTCTCAAGGCATGCACCCAACGGTTCCCCCTCAAACTTGCCTCTTTTGGGTGGTCTGTCATCCCAGCAGGACGTACCTCCCAAAAAGACTTGGGCAGGAGCCGCAAAATAGATCTTTTCCCCTCTCCCCACCACCAAACCATACCCCCCTTACCTCTTACCTCTGGCCCATGGCCCCACCACGTCCTATATTGGTTGGGTACAGGCTGGTGGTGCCTGGGCCTTGCGCGTGCTTTCCTTTCAAATATGTCCAAGAGTTTGCCTGCTGCTCATGCGTCTGCCGTGATCTGGAGGCTCTCCGTCCGTGTTTTCTGACCTTTTATGTGGGCTTTTCTTTGGTTTCCCACTCCATTCAAGAGTTGGGCTTTGTCTGATGATGGGCCTTACATTTCTTTGGTCCACTCTTGATTTTCTTTATTTCTTGCAACGTTGGACTGTTATTCCTGCCGTAATAACTTAATTCTGCTGGACCTCTTTTGGGCCAACCATTTATCCCTTTTTTCAGTGGCCTGTCATGGGCGCTGTTTTGCTTTTACTTATGGGCTCCTATATCCCTTTGGACTTTCCTTTGGACTTCCTTTGGGCATCCACAGCTCGATTGCTTTCTTTGGGCTTCCTCGGCCCGTTTGCTAATTCCACACTCCCATAGGCTTTTTACTAACTTCATTGGGCTTCTCCGGCCCAATAACCTTATTCTTATCTTTGGGGTTCATGGGCCTGCCATAAACCCCTTACTCTCTTAGTTTGCATTGCCTTGGGCCTGCGGTGACCCTTTCTCACTTTTCTACCTCATACACTGCCCATGGGATGCTATTTCTTTCTTTCCTGGCTTCTTTGAGCCTGCTTGCCTCTTCAAGACCCATTTATTTATTTGTTGGGCCTGTGATCCATTATTCCTGCCGCTTGGGCCTAATGGGTTTTTGCAATCTATTTTTTCAATTCTTTGTTGCCTTCATTATTGGGCTTTCTTTCTGTCTACCTGGACTTCCACAAATGGCCCTCAACATTTAGCTCCCTGAACATATGAAACGTTCCTACGATTCATATGTGAATGAAAAGGAGTTTTTGCCATTCTCTCTTCTTTTTTCTTCTACTCTTTTTCGCGGGTCTTTTTTAAGCCGTGGACCCCTTCTTATACATATATATATATATATATATATATATTTTCCTTCCTGTCGCGAACAAGGTTGTCTCTTCGAATTTCCTAGTTTGGCAGTTATTTTCGAAACAGAGCCGCCGCTTCATTAATTTCATCCCATTCTGATGGTTGACCCGTCACCTTCTTTCGTGCTGTTATTAATGACCTGGGTATTTAAGGAAGAATCTTTCTGCACTTTAATCACAAACTCTTTCTTCTCCTAGAACACACACTCTCCGTCTCTTACTCTCCTTCTTCTTTTCAAACACCCATACCCATTTTCTCCGACTAAGCCTCCTCACCATGTCGTCGGTGAAAAGCCATGGCTCTTCCCGCCACAAAGGAAAGGCGATTGCTTCCGATTCTCCCGCCGTTCCTGATGTGGACGAGGAGATGGAATGTTCCGATTCGGAGCGGTCCGCTGAGGAAGAGACGCAGCGCGACCCTGACAGCAAATGCGCTCCTTTAATCGACCCGTGGTACGAAGTCAATCCTCAATTCCCAAAAATCCTTGGTGACTATGTACCACCACCGCCGGGTCATGTATTGATTGCCCTTGTCCGGCGAAACCCCGACATCTCTTGGGCTCCTTTAGCATCTTCAATCCCCGATCTTTCCATTCGCCAAGGTACCTCGCTTCCCATACCCCTTCATTTTGAATTTGGGTCCGGCACAGTCTCGAGTTGGAAGGAATGGGTTGACAGTGAGCTTTCCGACACGGGCTTTATGGGTTTGTTACAATGAGCTGGCGTCTTGAAGGCTATAGTCTCATCTCGCTGCTTGTCTAATTTTCGGGACCTCTATAACCTTCGTCATTTGGTCCGGCGATGGTGCACCACCACGCACACCTTCTTTTTCTCGTGTGGCGAACTCACCGTGACCCTTGAAGATGTGGCTAACCAGTTGCTCTTGCCCATTCTCGGCGATGCCGATCCTGCTGCCCTAGAGCTTTCTCCGGAGGAAAAGGCCATTGAGGCTGAACTGAGGAAAAGGATGGCCGGAAACGCCAAGTTGTCCTATTGGGTGAGTTCTTCCTCTAAGTTTTCTGTTGCTGCCCGCCTTGCGGCTTTTATTGCATTTTGGTTTTGCAAGTTTGTTTTTGGGTCCCACCCCCATTACGCCATAAAGCCTTTGTACTTTTGTTTGGCTATCAAAATATCTGTTGGGGTAAGCCTGCCGCTGGCCCCTATGTTCCTGGGGCACTTGTATGTTCAATTAGATATTCTCCATAGTGATGAGAGTCAGGCTGGGTCCTGCCACATTGTTACCTCTTCCGTTCACTGTACCATACTTCAGCAGCTGTTGTTTAAGCGTTGTGCTCAGTACTTGACAAAGTGTAGACCCGCTCGGTTTGCCAGAGAGAAGTACTAGACATGTCTGCGAGTGATTACTGATTTTTGTGGCAGGTTTGAATCCGATTTTTCACTTGCTTTTCGTTGGTCTGGTTTGAAGCCGATTGGCTATTCTGTGGTTGAATCTTTTGATGAGGGCGTCGATTTCTCTTGGAGAGCCTATAGAAATTTGGGTGCAGATTACACTTGTGCGGATTCTGCCATGGGTTCGTTTGTTGACACCATTGGGACCACTTTCCCATTGGTTAGCTTTGATGAAACTGGGATTACCTATCTTGCTGCTACCAATGCCGGATGGCTGCCTTACCTAGCCGATGAAGGCATTAGGTTTGTTCACTATCCTGCCAACCGGGTGAGAAGGCAGTTTGGGTTGGATCAAGACATCCCCGATGACATTTCTTTCCTCATGGAATCTCCTACGTCAGTCCGTCCTTTCCTGCGGCACACTGCCTTTGAGTTTTGGAGGAAGCGTTTCAACGCCGTTACAATTCTTGGTTCACTAAGGGAGGGTGTCTGTACTTTTCCCATGCACAGTTACTGGCACGCAGTGATGGCTACATTTGTGGCTGAGTTAGCGGGGAGTCGTGGCTTCTCCCTTATTCCTCCTGAAGGGCTAGGTATGGTCGTCTCAGTTAACCCTCGCCTGCTGCTTCCTTCAGTGACGAAATGAGTTTTGTCACTAAAACTCCAATTTTGTCACTAAGAACACATTTTGTTGTAGTGTGGGTTTAGGGTAGAAACGAGTTAACCCTAAATGGGCTTTTAAAACCTATTACACTTATTTGATCTTTCACAAATCGGATTTTCATGTATTTTTTTATTTGCAAAAATTTATAAATTTTTTAAAAAGTTTAAACATATTCTATTTATCTTCTTTTTTATTAAAATAAGAGAACAATGACTTGAAATAATACATAAATAATGTAGAATAAGAAATAAAGTCAACAGAATAATGACTAGAATTTTAAATTTTTACCAAAAAAGAAATAATCATGGTAAGATTATATGTGGATTGCATAGGACAGTTTTTGTTTAAGCCATGTAATTTAAAAATATTTTTAAAAAGACAATAATATCTTATTATAAAAAAATAATTAAATACTAAAATTATACAAATTCCATATAAAAATAAATTTGACATATTTAATATTTATTTATAAATACTAAATTTTTTACATTATAAATAGTTTAGCATTTTTATGTAATATGAATTACTAAAGAATATTAGATATAAAATTCGAAAACAAATAAAATAAACGACTAATTGAAACTTCTTGCTATAGTTCATGTAACATACATATTCATATTTTTGTTAGAGAATTTAGAAAATAAGTTTCTTTAGCATGCATTTTCACTTCTTCTTTTTAAGGTTAAGTAGAAACAATCTCACAAAATGTGGGTGTTTTCAATGCTGATAAGCAAGAGTGGAAGACCAAAAAAGTAGAAGACACTCAACCGCCATAGAACATCCCAAAATGCCAAATTCCTAAGGGCACGTTTGGTAGACTGTAATGATAATTACATAGGAATAGGAATAGCTATTACAAGGAATGGAAGATGCTGTAATGTAATAATTATTCCTATTCAGTTGTTTGGTAACCCTATAGTAATAGAACCCTGAATATGTATTCCACATGTTTGGTACAACATCCTAAAACAATGTAATGAAAGCTTTTTAAATCAAATTGCCTAAAATGCCCTTATTATAATAAATGCATTTTTTATAAGGATTACTTTAATAATCCCAATCTAAAATGGAGACCTCTAATGAATTTTTTATTTTTTTATTTTTGGTTTAATAAACCCAATCCCTTTTTTTTTTTTGGGGGGATTACTTTCACTTCATTCCATTAAAATTAAGTTGTCTATTTTTTCTTTATTCTCAATGTTGTCTCACACCTGTAAAATTTGCCCAACAAACAGTCTCAAAATGCCCAAATTATATAAAATTTCAATAACATAACATCCCATTTATTTTTTTTTTTTAAAAAAAACATCACAATCATCCAAAATTAAAATAATTGAACAAGATGATAATTAAAATAATATATTAAATATGAATAACCACAATACCAAGTGCATGGGTAACCCACCACCAAATTCCTTGAGACTAATGTTCACACTTCAATAGATAACTTTCACACTTGATAGATAACTTTGACACAGACCCACACTTCAATAGATAACTTTCAATTCCCTGCCTCCTAATGTTAATTAATTGATTTTGAAATTCTGAATTTTGATTATTTAAAATCATCCCCACATATTACATATAGTATATATTAGACACGTTAATATATATATATATATATATATACTCCTAAATATGATGCCAAACTACACAGCTGAAATAAAAATCATGCCAAACTACACAGCTAAAATAAAAATCTTTTGATAAAATATATATATATATATATATATATTTATATATTATATTGATTTGCTTTAGATTGGCTGGCTGACTGTGATATATATATATATATATATATATATTGATTTACTTTAGACTTGCTGGCTGATCACGGTCAGTGTTTCTAATCTTTGCTTCACAGAACCTCACAGCTATACAAATATCAATTATGGCAAATTTGATATAATGTCAAAAAAAAAAAAATTTTGATATGGATAGCAGAAACAGAGAGCAGTACCTGTAGAAATTGCAGATCTATGGGCAGAAAAAAAATCCTGACAAGAGAGAGCAGCAACTGAGGGTGAGTAAAAGGAAATACCCATACAAATAGATGAGAAAAGAAGAGAGAGAGGGTGCAATACCTGTGGAAATCGCAGACCTAAGGGAAGAAGGAAAAAAAAATTTCCTTGAGAAGAGAGAGCAGCAACTGAGGGTGAAAGAAAGACAATACCCATATAAATAGATCTCTAGCAGCGGGAAAATAAAATTTTAGAGAGGAGGGAGATGGAAAATTTAGGAAGGAGATGAAATTTTGGAGAAGATGCAGGGATTTTGGAAATTTTGTTAACAGAGCAAGGAGAAGTTTTGGAGAAAATACAGGAAGTGAGGGATTTTGGGATTTTTGTTCAGAGCAAGAAGAAAGAAATTTTTGGAGAAGGCGGGTAGAGGGGGATTTTGGGAATTTTGGGAATTATATTTAAGCAGAGCGTATTACGTTTAGGAAGAGAATAGGGATTCAGCACTTTTAATAAGGAATGTCTATTCCTTGTTTTAAGGAATGGAGATTCATATGGAATGATTATTACAGGTAATAAAAACATAACCAAACAACTGTAAAACTAAATCATAGGAATAGTTATTACATTACAATTTCTATTACACTCTACCAAACGTACCCTAAATCTTCAAAATTGTAGATAGTGTAATTCTAGAGATTAGTGAAGTTATGGGGTTCTTAACCTAAGAAATGAATGAACTCATTTACTAAACTAGATCCTAGAATTCATTGAAACTCAAACTCTTTATTTTTCTTGAAATTTAAAATAAGTATTTAGTGTTGGAAAGTTATTTACAGCAGCCTTTTTTTTTTTTTTTTTTTTTTGAGAGAGAGAGAGAGAGAGATTACAACAGCCATTTAAGTATCTTTTGAATGTAAATATATTTTTTCTATATAAATACGATAAAATTTAAATCAATGACATCTGTTTCATAATGATTGTTTTTTTATTATTTAAGCCAAAATATCAATTGGTATTTAGTAAACACTAATTGATTTTGGTGTAAATGAGTTTTGAACTCAAATCTCTTATTCAATGACAAAAAAATCTTACCGGTTAAATTTATTAGAATCCAAAAATATCATTGGAATACTGTTTGAATGGCAAGTGGCACATGCATAAACATAATTGCAATGTAGTATCCAAAAGTCTCGCGTTCAGCACAAATTCTCTATTTCCTTCCAAACATTACTGGACAACTTGCTTTGGACTCTTTTTTTTTTTGGCTTAATAAATGATTTCAATAGAAGAAAAACAAGATACATATCAAATACAAGGACAAGGACAAAAGCCAAAATGGACTAACACATCTTAATCTTTAACAAAAACCTAATTATATTATGAAATGGGAATAGACCCCAAGCATTACAAGATGTTGACCTTTTCGTCCAAATTATTTAGCCTTATGCCCCTCTTCCCAAACTAATTAGGGAAATGCCCCTCTTTTGTAACTCGATTTTCTAAAAATCGAGTTTTAAAAAAAAAAAAAACTGAAGCCCTATAGTGACATTTTAAGAAGCCTATAGTGACATTTTAAGGACCTATAGTGGCGTTTTGGATCTCGACCTCCATGAAATCGAGTTATAGGCAATTTTTTTACCTATAACTCGAGTTCATGGAGGCCGAGTTCCAAAACGCTACTATAGACTCCTTAAAAACGCCACTATAGGGCTTAACTCGATTTTGAGTAAATCGAGTTTTAAAAGAATGGCATTTCCCTAATTAGTTTGGGAAGGGGGCATAAGGCTATATAATTTGGGTGAAAAGGGCATTGACCAATTTTGTCCCTAGATTATGAGCAAGAGAATTACGATTGTCTTGGGGAGAAGGAAAAATACCAAGCAACAAAAGAGTTAAGCATACTTCTAATATCATGAATTATATTATCAATCTCCCAATCATGATGGATTTCTTGATTGATTGCCTTCAATGTCAACTGGGAATCCTCTTCAAACAAAACATAGTTGAAGTTAAGTCTAGATGCTTCAGATACAGCTAGAATGGCTGCTTTACATTCTGGGCATAGAATGCTTACTGGTGTTTCAAAACATGTCCAACCATATAATTTGTTTGAGCTGGGTCCACATATTAACATTAGTGATACATTTTTCCGAATAAGACTATAGTCTATATATGTTTTATTTGTTTATTAAGATTTTACCAACATGTACTTTTTCATGTCTTTATTTATCACGTGAAATGTAATTTCGAACTTTCTCGTGAAGACTTTTCAACTTTTCAAGTCTTTCGCACCTCATTGGACTTAGTTTGAGTTCAGCGTATAAGAGCAGCACTAGACTGTAAAGATGTCACCAAGATTTAGTTTGAGTTCAGTGTATAAGAGTAGGGGAGTTCACCAAACTGCAAAAATTGCACCGAAATCACCTACAAAATTAGTGGCGGCTCAAGAATATTTTTTAGGGAAGTCATTGAAATTCATGTTGAAGAGGTTGACAAGCACCTCTTTGTAAATAATTTTTTTTCTTCATCTTGATCATTATGATAATAATGATAAGATCCTTCGTATCCTATGACCAAAAGGAAGATTATTTATTTATTTATTTATTTTTAAAGTCAACACGAGTTCTTTTAGATAACAAATCTTAGGTAGGAGATAAATCTTGCAAATATGTGACGCTTCCTTATAAAAAATTCATTCATAGTATTAGCAAGAGAATTAAAGATAAACTATAAGTTCATTGTGCATATGTTTTCTTAGTATAATGAAATTAATTATTATTGCTAAGATTAAATCTTGTAAATTATCTATTCTCTATTACTATAATAAAGTTATTAATTATTGTTGTTAAGTGAATTTTAATTATCATTACTTAGAATACTCTAATTCATTATTTATTAGTTTTTGTTTTTACTCTTTTCAATTCTTTTATTTAACAATTCAACTCAATTGTGACAACTTACAGGTCTTTGTAATTCATTAAGAAGAATTTTACTGTATTTTTTACATTACTCTATCAAGAATTCAACGCAACAATACAATCAGTAAAAAAAAAAAAAATTGTCTTCATTCTCCACTATCTCACGCCCCACTTCCATTGCCTCACACTTAATTTTCTTTTAATGTTTACACTTTACAGATCATTCAGTGTTCGTTTGGATACCGCTTATTTTACTGAAAATTGAAAACTGAAAACAATAAAAATAATAATAAAAAAAACTGTTCATTGGCCTAAATGCACTGTTCATGTCCCATGAACAATGCAAGAGGCGCTGGTTCAAAAAAAAAAAAAAAGACACAAACACAGGACAATAAACGCAAATGCAGGGAACCCAAACGCACGCTTAATTGTCTTTTTTTGAGATTTAAGATCAACAAATTACTAATTTTTGTTGTTGGGTTTTTTCTTTTTGTTTAAGAAGGCCAAGATAAATTTTAGTATTGAATTGATTTGTTCTTTGAACTCATTTCAGGGATTTCAAAATTTTATTTTAAGGTGTTCAAAACAAAAATATTTTAAAATATTATATGTAAAAAAAAAAAAAAAAATATCACAAGTCAGGGGGTTCATTTGAACCCCCTAAACACCATGTGGTGCCGCCACAGCACAAAATAGCATAATTGCACTGCAAGTAACAGTGCACCGCACCACACCACATGGTGTAGTGCAGTTTGCAATTTTATAATATGAAAACCGCACAAACCGTACCGTACCGCACCACACCCTCTCTATATGTTAATATATTTATTTATTTTTAATATCAAATATATTATTAATAGTTTAATAACCCTAGTTTTCAAATATATATATATATATATAAAATTTTATAACCCTAGCTAGTGTTGACTAGGAAAGCTAGCCCAAAATAAAGAAAAAGTAGCTCAATAGTTAAAAACTTGGCCCAAAATAAAGGGAAAATTAGTTTTGGGCTGAGTAGGAAAAGCCAAAAATTTGAAAAATATACTGATTTCAAATACTTCAAACCGCATCTTATACGTCGCACCGCACATGTAACCACAAAAATTAGGTGCGGTGCAGTTATGGTTTTGGCTAAACTATAAACTACGTTGCACTGCACTGCACATGTGACTACAAAAATAAGGTGCGGTGCAGTTATGGTTTTGGCTAAACCGCACCTCAAAGTGGGGTGCTAAAAGTGGCCCAAAATCGCACCGCACCGTGAACACCCCTATATAAGAGTAATAGACCGTAAAGATGATGATATGTGTCTAAAAAGATTAGAATAATCACGTCAAATGTCCTTTTTGAAGTTCCTTAAGAGGACTTTTCAGGTCTTCCACGCCTCACCTATTGGGATTTGGCCTAAGTCTGGTGCTTTTATGTGGGACTCGTCAAAATAATGATAATGTGATACTCACTCACTTCCTGACCATGTATCATGATTTTTGTGGTTTAGAGCACAGGACCACTAGACCCAATTGATGAAGCACTAGTTTGTTAGTAATTTTGTCGTCCCAATAGAGTCGAACTTAACAATGACCATGACTTGCAAAACAATGGTGAAACACTTCTCTCCCTAAAGACACTGGCTTGGTGCCAACCAATATATCTCCGATGACAAAGTTAGATACTTAGAATGAGAGAGAGAATGAAAAGAAAGATGAGTGTTGTTAGGTTCTAAATGTTTAGAACAATTGGCAAATCATGAACACAAACTTGTCTAGATATAGATCTTAGAGTCTATAAGTATTATTAGACAATGCTCAAGGTGATTCAAGTCAAGATTCAAGAACATACAAGCTGCAGGAAAAAGATTTCATAATCTGTCTAGTTCGATCGATCGAAAGACAGGCTCGACCGATCGAAAGTCGTATCTGCAGAATTTTAATTAAGCCCAAATAACAGTTCAAGCCCATTTAGGATTAGGGTTTCTAATCTACTTCTCCCAGTATATAAAGGAATCCCTAAGCACATTTTTATGTGGCTTTTCAGAGAGAAAAGAGTTTGCCTCTTTTGTATTTAGGGTTTTGTTCCTAAAAAGCTCTCTTATGTCTTCTACCGGTGCTATTCTTTGAAGAATCTCAAGATCCGGTGTTGTAGAAGTTGCTGCCTTCTCTAGTCATCAAAGGTGCTGATGATCTAAACCTTCAAGGGTGGTCTTGGATTCACAAACAGGAGAGTTTGTGTTGCTAAACCTTTGAGTGGGATCTCAAAGTCACAAACGGGGGTGTTTGTGTTTTGCAAAGGCCAAAGAAAGAAGGAGTTTGTGGATTCGGAGCTTGCACATGGTCATGTCAGTAAGTTCTACTGGTGGGTAGCAATAAGAAGTCGAGCGTGGGGGCTTGTAAGTCTTATTGTATGAACTTCGATTCTTTCTAGTCTTTCTAGTGGATTTGCTTTTTACCTTAAGGATAGCTAGGTTAAATTCTCCCTAGGTTTTTTACCGGTTTGGTTTTCCTAGGTGATCATATCATTGTCTTATTTATTTTCCGCTGCTATGCATGATATGATTGCTTAATTGTGATAACCTAGACTTGGAATTTGGACTAAGTAACAACTTGGCTAATTACCTAGGTTAATCAGATTGTGGTTTTAAGGGGTCTAAAAACTAACAAGTGGTATCAGAGTGGGTTGCTCTTTTGTTTTAGATCTTTTAATTTAAGAGCTGATCCTTGACCCCTGTTGTCATAGATAATTTGAAGTGTCTTTCTAATCATGTTTCTGCTCATGCTTCTGTTGATTTTATTGATGCCTGTGAAACTCTTCGTAAGGAATTATTGAAATCTATGAAAATTGCTAAGAAATTAAAGGAAGAGTTAAAATTGGCTAATCTTGAAAAAGAGGAATTGATTGTTAGATTAGATGAATCTAATAAAAAGAATGAATTTTTGAGAAATCAAATTTCCTCTCAAGATGAGAAGATGAAAAGCTTGGAACAAGAGTTAGTTGAATCTAAAGCTAAAATTGAACATTTGACTTGTACCAAGTCTGCTGTTGATAACAGAAGTGTTTCTGTTTCTCTTAAGTCTAAAACTGAGAAAGTTTATATCCCTCCTTTTAAGAGGAATAATAAAGAAAATGCTTATTTTGCTAGGTTAGACAAAGGTAAAAGTTCTGATGTAGACGCTGAAGTTTCTAAACCTAAGTCTAAACCTATTGTTAGAGAGCATAATAAATCTGTTTTTGTGCCTACTTGTCACCTTTGTGGTGTTGTTGGTCATATTAGACCAAACTGTTCCTTGTTGAGGCAAAAACCAAAATCTGAGACTAGATTTGTTGTTAGGAATACTGATGTTCCTAAATTTGTTCCTGTTTGCCACTTTTGTGGTGTCCGTGGTCATATTCGTCCTAATTGTCATAAACTGAAATTTAAGCATTCTATGTTTCAATCTAGGATATGTGATGATATTTCTCCTGCCATAAGTCCATATAAATTGTTTAATATTCTTTTGAAAAATTTGAGCTTGTTGGCTTGTGAAAGGAATTTGCAGGATTTTAGTATTTCTCAGAAGATTGGTGTAATCCCTCAAATACATTCTACTTCACACGGATTTTCACCTACAAAGCCGAAGACTCGTGCTAGATGGGTGAGAAAAGATTCTCTAAGGTGAGTGTTGCTGACTTGTCCCTGATTTAATTCTTTCAATTAATTGTGGACATGTCTTATTTCTGTCTTTGGTTTTTTTTTTTTAGGTTGTTTTTTATTTTAAAAAAAAAATCTAAAAACATTAAAAAAATTTCAAAAAGACAAAAATATTTTATTTTGTGTCTAGTTTTATTTTTCTTGAGGATTACATGAGTTATGATATCTCTCTCTTGATTTAGAACATGCTTGACATTGTGGAGAAACTTGAATAGAATGTGTTATATATGTGCTAAGCTATTTTTTGATTTTGTATGAGTATGTACTAGTTTGTATATGTACTCATGAGTTAATTAAGAAATTGATATTTCTTATTTTTGTACCCTCTATAGCTTAGTTAAGCACTGTCATGTATTGCATTTGCATTGTTCATTTAGCATAATGTGTGTTTTTTGTTTTTGGTCATAAATTTTTTAAAACCAAAAAGATTTTTGTGTTTTGTATTTCACATCTTGGATTTATAATCAAGGATTGGCCATATTATCTTTACATAACAAGTTTATGTACCTTGTTTAGCTTTGATGAGCTTACTTATTGCACTTTACTAGTTGAAGCTTTGTAGTGCATGTTGTGTGGGAGATGTTTATAGTTTTTGATCACTTTGTCTTGATCTTGAAGTCACATGTCTTTGACTGTCGGACTTGAACCTTTAGAGAAAGGCATAAATAACCATCTCATCACTGTTCACTAGCCAATCATGAACACCTTAGTGCATATCGTAAGATTTTGTACTCGAGAAAGTGTAGCACATGCACAAAAAGAACATAAGGTGAAGCCTCGGTTTAATTTGCTTAATACTTAAAATTGGTGTGTACTAATAGGCTTGATGCCAAAATCATATGACTTAAAATTGGTGTGTATATTATGAGGCATAAATTCAAGAAACTTATATGATTGCAAGCTTATGATCTAGGAGATGTGGGAGTTATATGATGTAACTCTTTAAGGTAATAGTCTCTTTTAAATTCTTTGTGATGAATTTTGTTGACTTTGTGATGAATTTTGTAGACTTTGTGATTGATTGCTATTCACATATCACTTCACATGTATCTCAAGCTTTTACTAGTTGCACACACTACACAAGTTACTCTTTGCTAAACTTGATACATTATATTGTGTGTGCTCTTGTTGTGGCCATCCAAGATTAAAGTTCCTTGATTTTGATGCAAAATGTGCTTAATGTTTGAGATTTTAAGGATAATTGATTGAAAAACTTGTTTTTGGAAGATCTGGGTTGAATTCAAGTATTTTTGAAAAACTTTTAATCTCATACTCATGCATTTCATTCATAAAATATTGTACTTTGAGGAGTTTCTGCATTAAATTGTTCTGTTTTTCAAAAAGTTGATTTTTCCATGCATCATTTATGTTTAGAATTCACATGCATTGCATTGTTTCTGTATCCATCTTGCAGTTTTGCAGTCATATCTCTCATTGTTTTCACATATAACATGCATACACTTTGCTAAATTGGGTACTCAACTTGATTTGAAAAATTGATTGATTAATTTTTGAGTTATGTACTTTCTAGTATATGCTATTTTTATGTGTGAACTGTAGAAAATATTTTTCTTAAGAAATATGATGGATAATCAATGTGCAAATATTTTCTCTACTCATGTAACTGTTTATGGGTCACATAGTACCATGTTTGTATTTTATTGAAAGAGAGAATATTTTTTCTTCATGTGTATCCTCAACTTACTTTAAAAAAAAAAAAAAAAAACTTGGTTTGTGTCTTTTTTTATCCCCAACCCCTTTATTTTTCCCTAACACTTGTTTTGTGTTTCCTACTTTTATAGGAGGAGAAGCTTGTTTTTAATCCTTGTTGTTCATAGGGAGAGTTGTTGCTCTTCATAGGGGGAGTTGTCTCTATTTTCTCTTACTCTGTTGCGTATGTTTTTTGTCTACCTTCTAATTAGGTAGACTTTGTCAATACGTGACAAAAAGGGGGAGACATAGATGACCTGTTTATTTGTTTAGGGGGAGATAAAATTGTTTTTCAAAGGGGGAGAATATAAAAACTTTTTGATATATCTAACTTAGAGGGAGTGTTAGAATTTACTTTTGTTTTTTATATTCTGTTTCATATTATTGTTTATATGTTTTTCTTTCCACACATGCGGTGATGTGTTTGTTGAGTGTTTCAGGAAAGACAGGTGCATTCTGATCAAGAGCTTCTACCTCTTCTTGCAACTTCTAGGTTAGGAGTCTTAGATTGGGATTTGTGATGTAATTGGGCATTTTATTGTATTGGGTTGTTCTTATATTTGAGCATTTCATTTTGTATGAAAGTTTTGTCACAAATTGCCAAATGGGGAGTTTGTTAGGTTCTAAATGTTTAGAACAGTTGGCAAATCGTGAACACAAACTTGTCTAGATATAGATCTTAGAGTCTATAGGTATTATTAGACAATGCTCAAGGTGATTCAAGTCAAGATTCAAGAATATACAAACTGCAGGAAGAAGATTTCATAATCTGTTTGGTTCGATCGATCGAAAGACAGGCTCGACCGATCGAAAGTCGTATCTGCAGAATTTTAATTAAGCCCAAACAGCAGTTCAAGCCCATTTAGGATTAGGGTTTCTAATCTACTTCTCCCAGTATATAAAGGAAACCCTAAACACATTTTTATGTGGCTTTTCAGAGAGAAAAGAGTGTGCCTCTTTTGTATTTAGGGTTTTGTTCCTAAAAAGCTCTCTTATGTTTTCTACCAGTGCTATTCCTTGAAGAATCTCAAGATTCGGTGTTGTAGAAGTTGCTGCCTTCTCTAGTCATCAAAGGTGCTAATGATCTAAACCTTCAAGGGTGGTCTTGGAGTCACAAACAGGAGAGTTTATGTTGCTAAACCTTTGAGTGGGATCTCAAAGTCACAAACGGGGGTGTTTGTGTTTTACAAAGGCCAAAGAAAGAAAGAGTCCGTGGATTCGAAGCTTGCACGTGGTCGTGTCAGTAAGTTCTACTGATGGGTAGCAATAAGAAGTCGAGCGTGGGGGCTTGTAAGTCTTATTGTATGAACTTCGATTCTTTCTAGTGGATTTGCTTTTTACCTTGAGGATAGCTAGGTTAAATCCTCCCCAGGTTTTTTACCGGTTTGGTTTTCCTGGGTGATCATATCATTGTCTTATTTATTTTCTGCTGCTATACATGATATGATTGTTTGATTGTGATAACCTAGACTTGGAATTTGGACTAAGTAACAACTTGGCTAATTACCTCGGTTAATCTGATTGTGGTTTTAAGGGGTCTAAAAACTAACAAGTGTATTTCTTACTAGTCGTTGGAGGTCTTTAATGGTTGTATTTATGTCTTTAGGAACATATTTGGTGCCTTAATGAGGCTCTTGATGAGGTCTTCAACGGTCTTGTCTCTGTGTGTTTCCATTGGTAATGGTTGTGCATTAAATGCTTGTTTAAGGAGCTATGATCGTCCAACATAAGAATGGATGACCCATTTTTATGTACTTATCATTTGCCCCTTGTTCCTTGGTCATTAACACTTGTTTTGACTATCCAAGGAATGCGAGAGGTTGTAAACACCACATTTTGTACCCCTTATGACTTGGGCCTCCATTTCCCAATGATGTTAGAATTCTAAAGCCCAAGTTTGGTTTAGGGCCCGATAAGATGAAAATTGACTTGAGGAAAATGTTTATGGAAAATATAACTTATTTTTGGACCAAATAAACTATTTTTGGAAAATAAACGCCACGGAAACTCTAGGGCATGCATACACATACATGCATATGTGCACGCATGCTCAAGCTCTACATGTGCATGTTTCATGCATGTGTACGCATATACGTGCATGTGTGCACATGCTAGGGTTCCAGAAATTATGTAAGGCAAGTTTTCTACATTTAAACTAGGTTTGGAATGAATCCCATATCGTCTAAGAGCCTCCCCAAACCCCTATTTTTCAACTATATAAAGCCATAAATTGTACATTTTTAAGGAGGACGAATTTTGGTGGTAAAACACATAAGATTTACTAAGAAATAGTGAATCAAAGAGGGAGTTTTTCCCAAAACATTCTCAAGTCAAGTTTTATTTGATTGGGACCTTTTCTGGTCTTGATCTTAGAGTTCTAAAGTTTACTAACTTATTTTGAATTGGTTGTGAATAGATTGGCTGAGGGGAACGATCAAAATCAAGCTCTACAGAGTTCTAGTGTTAAGGTAAAGTTTCTAACTTTGGTTCTTAATTTTTTCTTTTCTTTTCTTTTGATTCTTTGTTCTTATATATGTTTTATTTGTTTTAATATGCTTGTTTAGTTTAGGTTTACTTTATATTTGTGTTCTAAACGTGTTAGGTCGTTAGATTTTCTATTTTCTGAGTTTTTCTGTTCTGAGTTTCTTGGTTAGGGTTTTGGGTGTGTATGTGTGTGCATGCTTCTTGTATGTATGTGCATGCTTATTGCATGCGTACGTATACAGTTGGGGTGTGCACACATGCCCTATGTATGCGCACGTATACTTAAGCCCAAAAATCCTAATTTGTTTTTCGTATGTTGTTTCCTTTGTTTTATCCACATGTTTTAACCCCTGTTTAACCTGTTTTGTCTATCCTTGAGTCTTTGTCTCTTCGTTTTATCTTTGTTTTGCTTTGTTTTAAATCTTTGTTTGTTTGTTAGGGATTGTTTGAATATCATGAATATACATAAAATTTGAACATGCATTGATGCATAGGTGTTGTGATGTAGTGAGGTAAGTCATGCATTCACATGAATATGCATTGGTTTGAATATAAGTTTGTTTTGATTAAATAACATAAATATTCTTGGATTCAACGCTATGCCTTTGGTGTTTGGATGTCATAACATGCTTGTTTGATTCTGCCATGTGATGTTTCTGCCCTTGGAGATTTGTGTTTGTATGCCTTGATAGATGAATGATAGGTTCGGTGATGATTATGCCATGTTATGTCTCTTAGATGCATGCTAGTGTATGTGTGGGTTAAAATAGCATATTAAAATTGTCTTTAATGAGATTAATATTTGGAACACAATAAGTGGAGGCGACCCACGGGTTGGGTGGAGTTGGGCGCTTAACACCTTCCCATCTCCATACCTAAACTCCGAACACATGTTTTGGTAAAAGATCAGTCATTCCACGAAGGGCGCTATATTTATGGTCCTAGACCTAAACTAGGTAGCAACTCCATTTACACCCTCCGCCACGATCCATCCTAGGCCAAGGCATACTTCCTAATCGCGAGGATGACACCACGTCGCAGGTGCTTGCGCCCACAAAGGTCATTTTGTGTCAGCTAAGACTCCTAAATTCCATTCTACTCGCATTTAATGAGACATGACGTCACTGGCAAGGTCGTGGCCACATGTCAAACATTCATATGTTGGATGTGGCTATGCCTTTCAACGTGCCCTTTGGTTTTCTAGCGTTCCGATTTTTGGGACATCTTTTAAGCTCGTTTTTTGCCTCTTTCTTCTTTCCTTCTTCTCTTTTACTTCCTCTATATTATTTCTTCCTCCAAGCCCAAGCTTCTTAGCATTCCTTCTCAAGTACAACTCTCCTTCTTCCCACACTTGTTTCTTTGTTTATGCATTGATGGTAGATTATTCTAAGATTAGGCATATTTTTCCTTCTGTTTCCTTCTTTTTTTCTCGTCTTGGAGCTTTTCTTGAGTCTTCGAGTGGTCATTGCCTGAGGGTTAGGCTTTTTACATCTCGAGATAGTGCTCTTAGGCTGGTTTTGATTGAGTTGTATCTAGGGCTATCCAAGTGAACCGATAACCCGTCGAAACTAACTAATCTAGCACCGCTTGAACCATGGCCAACCTGTTCAGAGCAACTCACGATCAGTGGCGGGTCTTTGACGTTAGAACCCGAGGGGTGCGGGTCGAGTGGCGGTTTTAGGTTTCAAAACCTGACGAAAATCGAACTAACCGACGGTATCTCTCTCTTATCCTTAGTCCATTAAGATTCAGACCAGATTCAGCAAGATTTCGTCGAGATCTGTCGAGATCTAGTCCTAATTCTTCAAGATCCAGTGAGATCTTGACAAATCCAGCCAGATATCGGCCAAATCTTGACAAATCCAGCCAAATCTCAACCCCGGTGTCAAAACCTAAAACCGACGGGTATAACTCGAAACCCAAAAAGACCTAAACCGGTCAATTTGATAAGAATTTTAGGTCGGTTTTGGGATTTGTTTTAATCTACCCAAAAATTTTGGGTCGAGTCTGGTCTGGAACAACCCAACTCGACCTGACCCATGGATAGCCCTAATTGTATCCTTTGTTGCATCAATCCCTAAATTGGTACCAACTATTGCGTGAGATGTCTTTAGAGGAGAGAGTAGGTTCTGGGGTTAAATAAATTATATCACAACTATGTAAAGTCCTAAGTTGTATCCTTGGTATAAAGCATATATTACACATAAAGCATAATTATATCACAATTCATTTACCAAGAATATATTACACATGAATATGTTAGTTCTTTTGGAACGTGAACTTTACAAAATTGGGTAAATTATATCACAATTGTACCAATTAAGTTGTATCCTTTTAGTCTTCGAGTGGTCATCACCTTGTGTGCGTTGTTGTTGCTGTTGTTGATGGTTTTTTTTTTTTTTTTTTTTTTTTTATTTAACTTCTTTTATTGATTTCAAGAAAAAAAAATTAGAAAAAAAGAAAAGAAAAGGGAAATTTTGAAAAATACAAAAACAATGTGTTTTTGTGTATACTGGTACTTGTGTACCTTGGTTGGCCAATGAAACATTGTTTCATGTTGTGTACCTTTTGTAGTTTGGATAAGCATATTCATTCACAATTGAAAATATTGAGCTTTGTGGCTCATTATATAATTAGAGTTTATGAGTTAATCATTCTTACTCATATCTATACCACTTATATTGATCGGAATGACAAAAATTTCCTAAGAAGAAAGTATAATTAATCATTTCACCACTAAAACTCATCAATCATGAACATCTTTGTGCAATTCAAGAAAGTCGTGCTACGACAAGGTGTAGCACTTGCACAGCAAGAAAAAGGGTGTTCAAACAAAAATAAAGGGTATTTTCTTTTCTCTCTTATATATGCCCATGTGTAGACGCCTCATTTTGTTTTGACCTATACCCAAACCCCCCAATGACAAGACAATCTTTTTCTACCAAAATGATCAGTATTGTGTGTGGAATCCAATAGGGATATAAACCCTAAAAGTGGCCCAATACAGTCCAACCCCAAGCCCCAAAAAACCCATTTTTGACCTAATTTATTCGAGGTTTGACGTACACACCTTTTACATAGAAAATTTCAAATCACTCCATTTCCATTTTGGTGAGATTCTAGAGCAATCAGCTTGATCAATTGGCTACCCAAACGTACCATTAAACCCTAGACCCTCATTTCTCCTATAAATACCCCTATTTTCATCAACCAAAAAGGTCAAACAATTTTTCCTTACAGAAAATCTACAAAAATATCTCCCAAAACTTAAATGTAAAAGTTTTCTAGGCTAGAAGGACAGAAAATGGTGAGGACTAGATTGATCTTTAGCCATATTTCCCATGATCCTTACTCTCTGCCTCGATTTTTGTTTCCTTTATTTTTTCATGTTGTTTTTAATGCTTTAATTTATTGTTTTGTGCATAATAATCTGTTCTATGTTTTTTTATTTTATTTTATATCTATTTCTTATGTTTTGTTGAAAACATGTTAGAACCCTAATCTACCTCAGGGTGTGTACGCATTTCCTAAAACGTGTACACATCCACACACGCACGTACGCTTTTTATGGATGGCTAGGGTTCATCTTTTGGTCTTTTTTCTAGGAATCTGGCTTGAAGCCTAGATGTGTATGTTGGAAGAAGGATGCATACACATTCTTCTTATGGCATACGCCAATCTTGGCAGAAACCATGTTTAATTCATTTTTAGTCTTATTTGCCTTTAATGCCATGTTTTATTTGCTTTCCGTATCTATTTTGTCTACTTTGATCATGTATATTTGCAATAATGTTTGTTTCCTTTTGTCTAATGTAATAAATGCAAAATATTCAAACTACTCCCTTTCCTTTCCTTTTTTCATACCAAAATCTAATTCACTCACTCTCTCTTCTCTCATCTACTCTTTAATTCTAATATGAACCTAATAAGGTAAATAAAAGTCTTAGAGAAAATTAAGAAGTCTTTTGTACTATTAAAAGACACACTTTCTAAAACTTAAAATCAGTAGTTAATTGTTATCCAACCTTATGGGCGCATGAGCTCGAGATAAGTAGTTTCCTCATAGGAAGTATGCCTCGGTTGAGTGGACCAAACGAAGGGTAAAAATGGAGTCGCTACTTAAATTAGGTTTAAGAACCATATGCATAGCAACCTTTTGTGAAGGACTGATCTTATCAGAGCACATGTTCGAATTTAGGTATGGGGATGGAAAGATGTTAAGCACTCAACCCTACTTGACCCGTAGGCTGGCCTCCAATCATTATGTTGTAAATCCTAATTCCATCAAAGAGTTTTGTAATAGGTTATTCTATGCTTATTCTATACATATACATAAACTAAGTCTATCCTAATATGCATCTAACACGCAACATGGCAATTCATTCATAGTATAAATGGAAAGGAAAATAAAACAAGTCAAATCAATTAAAGCAAATCAAATATTTTCAATCTAATTAATTAGCAATCAAATCAAATCACATCAAATCATGCATTTATAAGTGAAAGCTCAGATTTGTGCTAAAGCACAAGAACTTGTTTAGACCCCCAATTAAAAATTATGGCTAGATTTCTTTTACTCTAACTTAAACAAAGTGTGGAACAAGAGTAAATAAGCGCAATGAACCAATAACACTACCCTAAGCCATATTCATTCATTATCAACAATAAAATGAAAGCATAAAGAGTAGGGAAGAGAGATGCAAGCACAAGATAACACTAAAATGTGTTATCAAAGAAGAAATTGAAGAACTCGGCAAAAAACCTCTCCATAACCCTCCAAGTCGAAATCAATCCACTAGAGAATAAAGTTGGAGTACACGAATAACAAAAGACCCTCCAAGCCTAGCCTACTCCATGTATTTGAGCTCTCCAAGCTCCTGCTACCAACAGACTTCTCGAAATATTGTCTTCTCTAGTTTTTCGGATCCCGCAATATGCACGATTGCATCCACCAAGCCTCACTGGCTTCTTTTGGCAAATCCCCAAAACTTCCCATACTCCAAAATACTCACTACACTCTAAATAGGTGTGGGTTATGTTTGGATACAAATCTCCGCTCAATGTATGATAATGGGAGAGGGAATGAGAAGAGGCTACAATAATTTCTTACTAAGGATGAGTAGCTCTCTCTCTAAAAGATGAGTGTGTTGTATTGTAGAAACCTATCTAGGGTTTTCTCTCTGAATAGTTTCCTTTACTTTTGTGGGTAATGAAAGTATATACAGCATGGGTGAAGGGTA
This sequence comes from Quercus lobata, assembly GCF_001633185.2. Classification (NCBI taxonomy): domain Eukaryota; kingdom Viridiplantae; phylum Streptophyta; class Magnoliopsida; order Fagales; family Fagaceae; genus Quercus; species Quercus lobata. Next base: position 69,175,486 of record NC_044907.1, on the reverse strand, counting down.
AGAGAGTCACACTTAAAATCTTCCAGACAGAGAGTTTCACGGGTACCTTGCGAGATGGCCTTTTCTCGCGAAGTACTCATGAAATGCAACCTGATACTTGACTCTTTAGCTTTCAGCATGTGCTTCTCACGTGACCTTTTCACGGGAACCTTTACTCGCGAACTTCTTGCAAGCTAGTGGCAAAATTGCACTGATCTTCATTGCATACTTGATTCTTCACCAACTCAATACTAAACCCAATACAATAAAATCTCACAAAATACAAGGAAATAAATTATTGCAATTACAATACTTTTTGTCATGGAATAAAACCAACATAAAACATAATTGTAAATCACAATTTTACAATAAAGAAACAACACTTGTCAAAAAGATTATTGAAAAGTCAAGGAGAAAATCATGGCATGCATTTAATTAGCATTTATCACCCTAATGCTAGATATTTATAGTCAAATAGAATCATTTGAAGAACTCAAAATCCACCTCTCCTATTTAATCCAACCTAGCCAAGTGAAGAACTACACCTCTACTTGGTTTCATTCCCATTTGCAATAAGCTTAGCCCTGGTTTAGGAAGAGCAAGAGATACAAAAGTTAGTATACTTCACCAAAAAAGCCTTGAGGGGAGTACAAGAATGATATTGTGGGATCGAGAATCTCTCCTTTTCGCTCATGAAAGCAAAGCGAAAGGTACAAAAATACTTTCGAGCCATTGAATGACCAACCAATCAAAAAATCCCAATATAATTCAAATGTAGTTTGTCATCACAAGCAATGGTCAATCAAGTTGAAAGAATTCAATCAATATTTAGTATTGCCCATGACCTCTATTAATAGGAAGGGTTGGCCGATTTTGTGGCGGAGTTCACAAGCCATGTGGGAGTTAGACTGGGGAGGACAAAAGGCATCTCTAAATTTATAGGTATAAAAGATCAACAATGGGTCGTCAACATGGTCTAAGGACAAGCGAAATATGTCCTCAAAATTTGGTTTATATAGATTTTTTTTTCTCCATTGCCCTTTTGATTAGAAGGTGGAAATCGGAAGTAAATCATTCTTGTTGATAGCATGTTGGTTAGAATTGGGTACCAACACCCTTCAATGGGTAACTGTACTACTTAATTAGGAGTACATTAATTGATATTTTTAGGGCAATCGTTAAAAAAAATAAATAGGTCCTACTTACATTATTGGAAAGTAGTAAAAGAAACAATAGTTTATAAAAAGTTGGAAATTATTTTATTAAAATTGGCTCAGTAAATTGCCTAGAAAAAGCGGTTTAATTGCACATATAAATTGATAAATCTAACATTTGGTTAAATATAAAATTAATAGGACATCTTGTTAACAATTGGATCCGTGGCGCAATGGTAGCGCGTCTGACTCCAGATCAGAAGGTTGCGTGTTCGATTCACGTCGGGTTCACCACCCTTTTGATTTTTCTTGCGTCTAGACCCGACCCAAAACAGAACCAGGCCCAAATAGCAGCAACCCCAAGCCCTTAGCGTTTCTCAACAAAAAAAAAAAAGCGCTTTTCACAGCAACCCATAAATAATTAACATCTCATCCTCCGTTCTCTCACACAAAACCCACTCACCCTTAAACTGTTTATGAGTTGATTTCAGGTCTTGGAGTCTCTCTTACAGTCATAACGTGAAAATATCCATAAGTAATCACTAATTGAGCTCCTTTTCCTTTTTTTTTTTTTTTTAAATAAATATTAAAATAAAATAAATCTCAAGAAGACTTCTATGAGCTTTGGGCTTTGAAGTTTTCGTTTAATAGCAGAAAAAGAGTGAAGGCCCATTATGCGGTAGAAAAGGAACAAAGGCCCATTCTGCAGGATACTCTCTCACAAATAGATCAGACCATTGATCATCCACAGCCTAGTCAGTACTGGGTAGGAAGAAAAGAACATCCACTGATTCTCAGACTACACTATTTGAAGTATTAGATTTGCAGCAATGGGACAATGATTGCAAGCAATAAATTGTGGAATTGCATGTTTTTTACGCTTTTAATACATATGTCAAATTTTGTGTCAATTATATATTATTTACTATATGATCTATAAGCTTATATTTTATGTATAATTTTATACTACAAAAACTTGTAATTTAAAAAATTACCACATCAACATTTTACTTAAAACTCAATACATCATATCACACATAATGACATCACATCAACATTTTTTACTTAAAATCTGAATATGTGTTAATTTATTGAGATGTTATAATGTGTCATTAAGTGTATTTATGTTTTAGTAATACTAGCCGTGGACCCGCACATTGCACGTGATTATATTTTTAGGGTAATCTCATTAAATTTTTTTTTTTCACAATTTAGACTAATAATAAATAGTAATGTATTTTATAATCATATTTTCATTTATTATAGGGAAAATCACAAATGTAATATATATAATTTTTGTTGTACAACCAGAATGAATATAATACAATTTTTCCTATGAATTCAAAAGGTAAGCTAGTGAAAATATTAAATTTTTAATAAAAGTTATTTATAATATTTTGTCTATCATTAAAAAGTATATAATATTTGGAAATGATTCTTTTAGTTTTAAACAAACTTTTTCAAACCCAATTTTTTCTACCGTACAATCAAAAACACCTAGAAACGTATCTAAAAAATTAATAAAACTCAAAAAAATTACAATTCAAAATCAAAAAGAAAGGGCAGAATAAAACTCAAATCAAAATCAAACTTATTCTCTCTTATATATAAAACATATCAAGTGTGATGTGATCAATCAAGCCAAATATCCACCACATAATCAAAATTCAAAATTTTAAAGAAAACTTTGAAGTAATGCAATAAAAATAAGTTGCTACTCCTAAGGAGAAAATAGTAGAGAATTAAAAAAAAAAAAAAAAAAAAAAAAAAAAAGAAAAAAAGAAAGAAAGATGAAGTATTGTATTAATACTGCCATAATCTAATCTAACATTTAATTCAACATGTATAAAGTGAATATATAGATAAATAATTTTAAACTCAAAATTGAATTTGTTTTCTTAAAAATCTCAAAGAATGCACTAATGATATAAGCAAGATGAAGAACAATATAAAATATTCGTAAATGCTTTAAAGGAAAAAAAAAATTTACAAACAATGAAAGGAAACTGCACAAAGACTACCTTCTTCAAATGCACTAACTATTTTTCATCATATTGTCTAAATATTCATGTTGTTTTCCAAATAAACTAAAACTTGACAACAACAAAAAATATGGACATATTATAATATGATTTTTCCCCAATAATTAAAAAAAAAAAAAAAAAAAAAAAAAAAAACTTGCGTCAAGGAACATATTTGAATTAGTCAATAATAAGATAATGGGGGAACAAACCTCTAGCAGGAGATCCTCATATGGGACAGTTGTCAAGTTGTATCTTTTCTACCATCAATGATTAAGTAGGGGTGCCAATGTTCGACCTAACCTGTAAACACGATATGAATCCGATACGGGTTTTTGCGGGTTAAAGTTGAGCCTTAACGGGTTTGGGTCATAAACGGGTCAACTCGAAAGCGACACGATAAGAAACGTGTTATAAACGGGTCAACCCGCATAACCCACAATAAACATATTTGACACGTCAATTTATTTGTGTCAACCAGAAATGACCCATTTAAAACACAGCCCATTTAACTCTTATAACAAATAAATATTCATTTTATTTTAGATTTGTTAAATACCTTTTACATCCAACCTATATTTTAAATTTAAAAAGAAAAGTGAGTAATTATAAAAACTTACAAAGGATATAATTGGAAATTGAAACTTTACAAACCCTGAGGATATTATATTTTTGTTGAACTATGTCGTTTTGAATTTAGGTTGAAGTGTATGCACTTCTTTTGGGGTGTAAAGAACTTATTTCTAGATAGATGTTATATTTTTGTTGAACTATATTATTTTAAATATGGGTTGAAGACTTGAAGTGTATGCACTACTTTTGAGATGTCAAAAAAAAAAAAAAAAGTCTTAATGGATGTTATATTTAATATTAATGCATGTTGAAATGGATTGTGTTACATTCATGTCAACCCAACCCGACCCGTTTATTAAGCATGTTAATTGGATTGGGTTAAGTCAACTCACCTTATTAACAGATCAGATTAGGATTGAAGGATCATAACACAATTATTAAATGAGTTGGGTTCGAGTTGAGTCATTTAGTCAAATACCCCTACCTTGACATGACACAAACCCGACATGCTAACCCGAATTGACACCCCAGATTAAGTAAGAATTGTGAATACCTTTTTATAGACATTTAAAAAAAAATTAAATTTTGATTCTTAATTAATTTCATTTTTCAGTAATAAACAACCAAAAATAGAATTCTAAAGAACACAAATATTAATCAATCTAAGGTAGAGATGCAAGAAAAAAAAAATCCAACTAAAAATGAAAAAAAAAAGTGCGATATATATATATATATATGTAAAGTTAAAACCGCCTAAGATGAATTTGTAAAGCCAATATATTTATATATATTTAATACTGTAAAATAAATTAAAGGTGAAAAATAAATATGAAAAAGAATAATAATGTAACCAACGATGTAGTGAATGAGGCGACTTAACGGAAGCGTAATAACAATAAATATTACACTTCAACCTTTAGAGATATATAGATGATAGTGTAGGATATCCTAATTTGGAGAAATTATTAGGTTCACCAGGAGGACCTCTAATGTAGTCCTCTCAACCAATGAGATAATGTCATTTATATAAATGTGGAAGTGAACTTCCCAATTAGCACAAGGAATACAAAAATAAAAATTACCAAGTGATATTACATTCGCATAAATAAGAGCATTTTATTAGTTGGGAGGTCAAGAAGAACCACGTCAGCAATCCTCCTAATCGATCTAATAATTTCTCCTTGATTGGAGGGTGTAAACCAAAAAAATTATACCAAGTCATTATAGAATTTAGTATCTTTTCAATAATAAGTAAATTACAAAAATAATTCTTACATGACCAATCATGCAATATTTATCTTTCATGTAACCATATTTATTGTTATAGCTAAATTTATATACATACACATACTTCTCTTTCATGGAACCATATATATTGTGATAGCTATATTGCTAAATTTATATACATAGTTACACTACAAGAAAAGTGAGCTATTGCGGCGGGTGCGAAAACTGCCTCTATATGTCGCCTCTTGCGGTGCGTTTTTGGCCCGCTGTTGTACATCAGATCTATTGCGGCATTCTTGAAAGTTCAATATGTGTATAAAATACCCTTGAACGTTTAGACCCCCAATTACAAAATAACCAATTCAAGTTTTATGACAAACAACAAGTGTGCGGAAAATGAACACAAGCTATAAACATAATTGGTAAACAATCTAAGCCAATTAAAATCACATACACAGCAGAAAATAAAAGGCAAAGATTAAGGGAAGAGAGATGCAAACATAAGGACAACACACGATGTGTTATCGAAGAGGAAACTGAAGCCCTCGGCGTAAAACCTCTCCACTGCCCTCCAAGCTGTCAATAATCTACTAGAAAATGTAGTTGGGATACATAAACAGCAATAGACCCTCCAAGTCTAATCTACTCGATGTACCTAAGCCCTCCAAGTTTCTTACTTCAATGAGGTTGTGCCAAACCTTTTTCTTTTCTAGCTTACCGGATTCCGCTATAATCCATAGCATCCGCCATCCTTGGCATCTTCCAATGCTTCCTAAAACTCCAAAGACACTCAACACTTTAAATAGATGTGGGTAGTATTTGGATAGAAATCTCTTCTCAATAGGTATGACAATAAGAGAGGGAATGAGAAGAGACTACAAAAATTTCTCTCTAAGAATGAGTAGCTCTCTCTAATTGGGTGGGTGTTTTGAAGAAATCTCTCTTAGGGTTTTTCTTTCTGAATAGCCACACATATTTTGTGGGAATGAGGGGTATTTATACTGGTGTGAGAATGGAATGCGAAGAGTCAGATTTTCCAAAATAGGATTAGCTGGCGACTTGACCTCGCGACTTGACTGAGTTGCGAGTTCAAGCCGCGAGCTAACTGAATAGCCAGTCTGGATTTTTGTCCTGTAGTGCTCCAGCTGGCATGACTGTTCAGCTCCCTTGCATGCTCTGCGCGTGTGCAACTTTTGGCGACTTGCAAGCCGCGAGCCTCCCGCGAGATTTAGCCATGAGTCCCTGCTTCACTGCACAGTCTTGAGCATTTCTTCACACTCTCTCACATACTACTCTTACATGATTCCCACCTAAATACAAGGTTTCTAAGTGCTGTATTACAAGTAAATTTGTCACGGAATAAAGTTAACACATGGTTGATTAAATTCAACCTTACAATTCTATTGGCCAACCGCAATAGTTCTGGTATTTTGCGGTGTACTACAGTGGTGGGTCATGTCCGCCGCCGCTATTGGTATCTACCTTTAGCAGCAGGCAGATGGCACCGATATAGGCAATCAATCAAAACAAACTAATTGCACTTGTAGCAGCGGGAAATAAGCGCTGCTATATAGATTCATTTAAAACATAAAATGTGCACCTTTAGTGGCGCTTTTTGACTGCCACTATAGGTGTTTTTTTTTTTTTTTTTTTTTTTTTTTTCCTAGTGGGTTTTAAAACCACTGTTTGCTAATAAATAAATGGTTCACAGACCTGTAATAGTTTTATCTCTACTAACACATTGCCACAAATGTAACTAATTAACAACACCACAAATTTCTTAAAACTAACGTAATATTAATATAGAAATATATTATCAAATACATAACATTTTCTATAACCACCATCTTAAGATTAACAAAAAAAGATGTGGTCCTTTGAATAAAACAACCGCTCAAATTAATCTAATACTATAATCAAAGTTCCAAAGTGTTTAAAAATATCCTTCAACACTTGCAAAAAGTGAGGTTGTACTTCCATAGTTCTTTGTACACAAAAATTCCACGAACACCAAGATAAAACTTATGAGCTGCTTGGTTGATGAGATGCGGCTGATGATTTGGGGAGAGCTGGAGATTGTTGGATCAGAGGAACATCCTACATACAAAGTATAATTACTCAATAAGTGCGTA